>NW_021761423.1:0-1231 GCF_005508785.2 Acyrthosiphon pisum
AATGACAAACTTTGTATAACTTTGATACTTTAGAGTTAAATCATACACTTACGTACAAACAGCACGGGGTCTGCGATCTACCGCAGGTAGATTGCCTACCTGATAATATACTGCTGCGAAATAGAATTTTTATTCCGGGCCACGGAAAAGTTAAGATAAGTTTTGAACACCGTACACCGATTATTAATAACGAATTGAACAAAGTTTGAGTCATATAGAGTTGGTACCTACAATTAACTGCCAACGAAGTGCACGGGATCAGCTATTTTTGATAAAAATATATTTTTCATTATTACCGCTAGAAACATTTCAATACGTTTTCATTAACCATTTTTTATATTTACTTGCCGATCACATTAAACGATAAAATTTGAATAAAAAATTATACATATCAACGTCTGGAGGCAAAATAAACAACCAATCACGGGCGAAGCTGTGACGGGTCGGCTAGTATTAATATAAATTAATTTGAATTAGTAATATTTTTACTTTAGGTACCTATTAGTAAAATAACATGATTCAAAACCATACATTTCCTTTTTTACTTATACTTTATAGAGGAAAGAAAATTAGACATATCTACATTGTGTGAAAAAAATCACTAATTACCTACTTACTTAACATATGAACTATAATAACCGTATTTGTCGTCATCATCGTACAGCATAATCACATTACATTTTTAAAGTAGAAAACAAACACTTAACTAAAGGGCACCTAAATGCTACGTTTCTTTTGTTAAGTATAACCTCAAATGGCTCAAACATAACACAAATATTAAAAGTTTTTATCAAATACAAATATAGTTCAAACCAATGGTAATATTTTTTGGACATTAATCTTGTATCATTTATATCAGTTATCAACATTCAATCTTTAAATTGGCTTTTATTGAATATGTTATACATATTAATATTTTAAATTATAAATAAAAATTTCAATAAAAAAAAATTGTATATACATTTTATATCAATAATATTTCTTGAATAATTTCTATGAATAATTTACAAAAAAATAATTATTGATAAAAACAAAATTTTTGAAATTTGTAATATTTAATGACAAAATTATTATACAATCTAAATATTCCATAATATATATCACGAATGGGCATCTCAATGTAACTAGCGGGCCACTTCTAAGTACTTTAAAATCTAGCGGGCCGCAGTGCATAGGAGAAAGCAAAAAAAGTCCTTCAAATTTACTAACATTTATTATTTTATGCTTTTTA
>NW_021761424.1:0-993 GCF_005508785.2 Acyrthosiphon pisum
AATCGCTACATGAGAAATCGAGTGAATATCCAATGTTGTAAAAATTTGAATTTCAAACGATCATAAAAATTTAATTTGAATTTCTTATAGATATTTTTTGTTAGATAAAGGTAGATAATCTTATAAGGAATCTTGTGTTACATTTTCATATCTTAGATTTAAAAAGAAAAATTTTTATGAATTTCTAACTCGAAATAATTTGCAAATTTTCGTGATTTTTCCATATTTTTTCGTCATTTTTTGAACTTTAAATGCTTATAAAAAAAAACTGTGACTAACGATTTTCAATATTTTTCATTTGCCTTTGAAACAATATACTAGGAGCCTTCTATTAAATTTTCAAGCTTTTTTATCCAACAAATAAAATTTTATTGATATTTTTAGAAAAAAAACTAAAAAAAAATGGAAAATGAAAATGTCCATAAAGAGCTCAAAATAAATCAAAATATTTTGAAAATGTTATGGTGTATAGAAAATGCTAAGATAAACATTCAGTCAAAATTTCATATATCTACGGTCATTTTTTTTAAAGTTACACCAAAAACCAAAATCGATTTTCTCGAAAACAGATTTTGCGTAAAAATTCCCGTTTTTCCTTAATTTTTCTTTTGTTTTTCACGGCGCTTTTGAAAACTATTGGAAAAATTTTACTTTTGACCCCCCAAAGTACCAACTAGATTCACTTTCCTATCAGAAAAGGTACTGTTGAAGAAAATCCAAGCACTTTTACTGTCCTAAAACGTGATGACAGACACAAAAATAAAAAAAAATAAAAAAAAATAAAAAAACACACATCATTGTAAAATCAATACATTCATCGTTCCACTCAGAATCTAAAATATAAATAATTTATTAATACATATAACAAATATTTGTACATAATATATTATTTTTTCAGACCAAACAACTCTTTGCCAACTTAACAGCTTTTTCGAAATATTACTCCCTAAATTACCATACAAAATTTAAATTTAAATCACTCAAAAGCACAAT
>NW_021761425.1:0-1320 GCF_005508785.2 Acyrthosiphon pisum
TCCAAGAAAACCCTTACCATTTTATATAATAGTATATATAAATGTAGATTATAATGGATTATTAATTATATTTTCACTTAGTAACCAAGATTATTGTCTATATTTTTCGTCATACAATAATCAACAAAGCTTTAATTATTTCATTAAATTACACATTTCTATAATATTATACATATTATATTATATTATGACAATTGTCAATCGACATGCACAACAACTATAAGCCGTTGAAAAATGAAAAATGATCTGAATACGCACACTTATATTGGATTTATGGTTGTTAGATATCTATTTTACCGTAAGGACAGTGCCGTAACTAGAGGTTGGCGACATGGGCGCTTGCCAAGGGCGCTAGTAAAGTAAGGGTTGCATTTGAGTTAAATTAAAATTGGTTTTTTTTATAAAATTTTTTTCTCATATATTATTTAAAGTTTTAATAAAAATTAAGCTTAAATGTGTAATGCACAAATATTACATACTGGATTGCGACTTGATGATGTTTATATATTATATTTTATATATATTTTTATATATATATGATATAAATTCCAGCAGGTTAGTCGATATAAATATATAACAATAAAGTGTACGTATACACTATACATTACCGGACACAGGATTTTTTTCAGAGGGGATCATGTTAATAATAATTTTCGATAAATTACAATATAGATAACTTCTATTTATATTTTAGATCTTAGAAACTATATTATAATTATTATATGAAATTAATTTAGAACTTAATTAGGAATAAATTAGAACAGTAGAAGAAAAGTTGAAAATGCAACAACATCCGTGCCTTAAATTTATTATCATTTGTAAACTTCAAACTTCAAAGGAAAATAAAAAATAATTATTTTTTAGGTTTTGGTAGCTTTAAATTTCTTCGCTACTGAGTCGTATCAAACGCCAGTGCCCAGTTGGCAACAGTCAATTTATAGTTTATCAATAAGTTACAGTCGTCTGTTTCGAGATTGGTTAAAGAAGTTCTACTTATAACAAATTTTGTCGTTTGGAATCAACCAGAAATGTTTTTCTAATGGCTAGTAAAATATCGTATGCAGTGTAGTATAATAGTAGGTACCCTGTGTACAACGTAAGAAGGGTAATAATAATAAACAGGTGCGTCGCGGGACGTACCGCAAAAGTGAGAACTAAATTTTCAGGTTGTTGATTTTGTTTTTGGTAGGAACATGGGGATTAAATGAATATATGTTATGATGGCATGATATGATAAATGTAATTGATAGTAGAATTGTATCAATGTTAAGTCATTATTTTATTATAAATGCAAAATATTATTACAATATAACAATCAAA
>NW_021761426.1:0-1139 GCF_005508785.2 Acyrthosiphon pisum
AATTTTAGGAAAACCCACCGGAAAAGTAGGAAATCTGGATTTAAAAAATACAACAGTGGCGTAACAGTGTATTATATATGGTTGCTATTGGTTAATCAGGCATGTTTGTTGATTTGTATTATTATTTTTTGTCAATATATATATATATATAATATTATATTAAATTAATGTTTGTGTGTAGATTAAACATCTGGGAAGAAGACAGAATAATTTAGGAATGGTTAAATTTGGTTTTTTTTTATTCATCTGATATTAGTAGTTATGTTAGGTTAGGATTTTGTATTAATCGATCATATTAATCCACCATAGGTGGAATACGACAAACTTGGTATAACTTTGATACTTTAGAGTTAAATCATAGGGTTTGCGATCTACCGTAGGTAGATTGCTTAACCTGATAATATACTGCTCCGAATCAGAATTTTTATTCCGGGAAACGGAAAAGTTTAGTTACATTTTGAAGTTTGAACACCATATTATACCGAATATTAAATAACAAATTGAAAAAAGTTTGAGTCAAATAGAATTGGTCCTACATTTAACGGACAACGAAGTGCACGGGATCAGCTACTTGTTTTATATTTTTAAATGAACCTATATGATGGCGTGGGGGCATCACCACCACGGGTTACTTTTCATGTAATGTCAGGTTGGGGCTACAGTCCCCCCAACATTTCAGCCCTAAATGCGCCACCGTCGCGGTGTCGAATAACGATGTACTGTTATATTCTTAAGAATTACGACAGTTCATCTACATTATACAAATATGCAAGCCTGGGCAAGTTAATGATAATTTTTAACCGAGTTAAGTTAAGTTAATGTAAAATATTTTAACTCAGTTAATAGTTAAAAGTTATATGAACATTTTCAATTAACTTATTAACTTAAGTTAAGTTATTATTATTTTTTTTATAATATCTTTATAAATACCCAGTAATATGGTTTAAATAATAAAAATCATAAATATTATTGAACACAGGAAATAGCCAATAGCTTTTCTATACACGGGTACTGAATTAATAGAATTATGAAGTAGTTACGAAAAAAATACAAAATTGAAAATTCCAAAACAAATACAACCTTTTGATTTATTAATACACTAATACAAATAAGTACTATACATTTTTTTTAAATTATTC
>NW_021761427.1:0-1115 GCF_005508785.2 Acyrthosiphon pisum
ACGATGATGAACTTATTATTCTTTTTTTGTGCCTTAAATTTCTGCTAATCTTGTCTTGTTCGGCATCTGTTGTTAAATCAGTATAAGTTTCTGCTTTTTTGAGTTTCTTGTATGCAACATCAAAATCATCTGTAAATTATTCAAGAGATTATTTGACATCTAATAAATGTAAAAATTATTAGTAGAAATTAAAAAAATTTCAACTATTACCAGTACCTGATAGTATTTGAGCTTCAAATACCGGCCAGTTTTCATCAGGGCTAGCCATTTTTTTAACTGCTTTTATGTATGCGGTGATCGTTTTAAATGTTCCTTGAGTTGGCCAATAACATTTTAATTTTGCGGATTTGTCAAAAAAAAACCAATTTCGAGGGACTATATGGATGCTGCCATCGTCAAATTCAACAACACTCCATATTTTGTTTTCTTCAGACATTGCAGTTTTATGTAGGACAAATTAAGTCTAATAAAAATTTAAAAGTATTTACTAAATTAGTATTTTTTTTTTGTGTGTATATTATATTACATGATATACAGGGTGATTGATTAAGCGTAAAACACTCATTATCTCAAAAAGTATTCACTTTTTTCAAATTTTTTTTTTTTCAAAATTTTAGATCTACGCTGTTCTAGAATTATATAATTTTTTTATATTTTTCACCCTCATATTTATTAGGAAAAACACTATCAACTTCTGATTTTCAAATGGTAACCTATACTTTTAATTTCATAAATTAATAAAGCTATTTTTTTTATGAATTATCACGTTTAAATTTTCATTTTTCATTGATCCGTTGATGAGATATAACTCCTCAAAGTTGGGTAGTTTTGGCAGGTGTTTGTGTGTTAATGTGTTATACCTAGTCGGTAGATACCGCAGCAATTTGGATTTTTATGCCCCAGAGTAATAGATATTACACTTTTCAAATCATTTCAAGTACAGTAAGCTTATAAGTTGTGCCCCTAAATGTATTGTAAAATGCCCATTTAGCAGGGCGTCCACCGTGCGCCCCACTAAAAGTGATTGCGGCACTGCTGCACTTCTCATAATAATACTTATCAATTATAAAGACCAGAAGCTAAAAGTAATAAACTCGATATCGGTCGAACCCAAA
>NW_021761428.1:0-1238 GCF_005508785.2 Acyrthosiphon pisum
TTTGAAGTAGGGGAGACTGGTACAATGTAACACGGGCCAATAAGTTGTTCAATAACCAATATAAAATCTTAAACAAATTAGCAGTGGCCATCTGTATAACAATCGATGTTTCCTTATCAAAATTATGATAACTAGGTAACTTTTTGGAAAAAAAAATTAAATGTGTTTTTGATAACAGATTGTAAATAAAAATCATATACTTACTTTTTTATTTGAGTACATAATTTTAATTTTATGTTTGGCTATAGTTATTTTGATATACACCAAAAGTAGTGCAGTTTTTTTTGGTTCAGGTCTTAACACTCTAACTAGTCAGTATTTTTTCTAATACTTAAGTATTTACAAAAATATTGAAGGGGTACAAATGTAACAATCACCTTCAGTGATACACTGTTGCACCTATTTTATTTTAATTTATTTAAATGAAATTATTTTACTTATTTTACTTAAATAAGTTTTATTAATAGACTGGCCTTGCCTATAGAGTAGCTGTTGTAGTAACCAGTCAAACATACTGCAGTAATTCACAATATGTCAGTATAATATATATTATAATTATATTATTGTATATATATTATATATATAATATACAGTGTGTAAACGGTGAACGAGAACACTCAATATCTTTGCGTAGAGACCTGCTATTTGAATTCCGTTTTTTTGGCAGTTGTTATGACATAAAAATACACATTTTTATGGTCTTTGAATTTTTTTTACTTAACTAGTCACGCGCATGCGCATGTCAACTTTTTTTTATTAAATGGCAACCCCCTGATTTAACCACTAATTATTTTTTGCCTACTTTTTTAATGAATTTTGGTAGTTGAATCAACTTTCTAAGTCCAAAATTGACCAAGTTACAGCCAATCAAAAAAAAAAAAAATTAGAAAAAAAAATGCGCTCGATTTTCAGATTTTTGATTGTAACTCTGAAAATAATTATTTTACGATTGTTAAACATTGACATTTTTGTAACTATTTATTACGGTGATATTCATACGTTATTTTAACTTCAATTAATGAGTAATTTTCTCTTTAATTTGTGTAATAAATCATATAACTTATTATAGCAGAAAAAACGTAAATTAGTATGTTGTTTATTTCTTTACATTTAATGAATCTATTAGAACGTTAAGTTATAAATGTATTTACCTAACCTAACCGTACTAAAATCCAATGAGTAAAAAAAAAAAAAATTGAACCCTCTTATAAATTAGCCTATCTTCTTCCCAGTCGTCT
>NW_021761429.1:0-1743 GCF_005508785.2 Acyrthosiphon pisum
TTTGTAACAATTCAAAGGCTAAGAAATCTTTGAAAACAAAAATTATGTATTTTAAAGTCATAACAATACTCTGAAATTTTATAAATTTAATTCTTAATAATTTTATCTGTTAATATGATAATAGGGGATATAATACAATAACACCTCAATCCACAAAACAAGAACATATTGTATAAATAACACCTTTATCAATTTGATATCTCCATAAATATATGTTATTTTGTTCTGATATTTGTATAGCCTATGTAATACGTCATGATGCGCCATTTTGTATAATAATAATTAATAAAGATTCAAAAAAAAATGTCAGTTAACACAACATCCATTGACCCCTTAAATTATTTACTAAATTTCGTTGATGATATTATTTTTATATTATATTATTGTTATTTGTTGGTAGGTACTTACCTAATCCAAAAATAACTTCGTTGGTCAGTTGACAAGCCGAGAATATTCGTAAAATGCCCCCCAGCACACGATCGTTCATCTTAACAATATAATATGATGTATATGTTAAATCTATTTTCCTGTGTTCAAATCGTATTTACGTATACCATATAAGAGGTAGGTACACATAACACTTTTTTGCAAAGATTCCCGTGTAGGTACCAATAATGGTACACAAAAACTTATCGGTAAAACAACAAGTGTAATACCAAAAATGGTACACGTAGATCTTTTGGTTGAATTTTTTTAAGTTTTTTATAGGCATAAGAAAATTTCGATTTTAAGAGGGCTGGAGCGTAATTCATTTTCGATCGAAAACATAGCTCACGACTTCAATCACTACGCCCAATATAATGTTCTGACTTCTGATATAAATTTTTTGAAAGCAGATTTGAGTTCGTCACATTATCTATATGCTTTAATAATTTCATTTTTCTGATTTTTATTTTTACTTAGAAATTTAAAATTTACGAACAAAAAGAGTAATATTCATAATTCAAATTTAAATACATTGATAATATAGAATATGAAAAATATACGACAGTTAAAGCATAGTAAATTTAGAAAAGAATTCAAATCTGCTTTCAAAATTTAAATCGGAACATCCTATTGGGCATAGTGATGAAGTCACTGGCAATATTTGAAAAAAAGTCAGGGCCGTTCTCAGGGCAGGGCGAGCGGGGCCCATGCCCTGGGCCCTGCGCCTTCACCAGTTGGACAGGCCCCGCTTTTGTAGATACAATAAAAAAGTCAAGGTAATGAGAAAAAAAGTTATCATTAATATTATATTTTTATACCTTCAATTGCTGTAATTTTTACTACCTATATGGCTATACGTACTTATATTAATTGAAGTCGGTTGCCAAATAAATGCATTGCATTTTAAACGAGTTAATATGATAAAAATTCAATTTTCAAAGTTGAAAATTATAAAAATCTTCAAAGCGTTCTGTCCCAAAAAAAAACACCAACTTAGCTATAATATTTATAGAAAAAAATGCTGACCAACCAAAATTTTTATTTATATTTCAATTTTTACTGACATATTTGCTAATTTAAGACACAGGAAGGTTAATTTATAATATATTAGATTCTGAGCGGAGCGAAAAAATGTATTAAATTTACAATGATGTGCGTTTTTTTCTATTTTTTTAAGGCACATTTTGGGTAGTAAAAGTGCTCTGATTTTTGAGATCAGCATTTTAACTGATAGAAAAGTGAAACTAGTTGGTATTTTTGGGATGTCAAAATTAAAAATTTCAAGTACTTTTAGAAAGCGTTGAGAAAAACTAAAAA
>NW_021761429.1:3691-4912 GCF_005508785.2 Acyrthosiphon pisum
GTCACCGATTTAGATCATTCTTATTAAAATAACACGAACTGTATTTTGCATATTTTGCATATTTCAATGTTTTTACCTATTAAATACATATTTAATGCATATTTGTAGGTTTATAGTGCATATTATTATTTATAGCACATATATTTGTTTTTCGTCGTATTTTCACGTTCACAGCCACATAATATCGATAATATTACGACCAGTCATTATTGCCAAAAAAGATGATATACATATATATATATATAAATAATATATAAATAAATTCGTTGTTCCAATAATAGAGTTCAAGTGTTCGCCGGAAGCCGATCAGGGCTAATATTTTATAGATTGAAGATAAATAACGTTAAATGGTGAAAAACTTAGTGAAGATTACAAAAATATACTTTTTTATTCTAATAAAACCCTTATATACCTCTTTTATTACTTAATTAATTAATACTTATTTTTTACATAATTTTAAATAAAATGTTTTCGATTCAATTTTAAATGCATATTTTGTAGCATATTAGAGCATTTTTAGAAGCATATTTTGAGGTCTTTTTGTGCATATAAATCCAGTCTCTACTTATTATAATATTAAATTATTATTTTAACCTTATTTTTAAAATAATTAAGTTCAGATTGATTAAAATATAAATAAATCTAATAAGTATCCATCATGCAGTAATAAGCAAAATCAGCAAAATAAATTAATTGCTATAGCAATGTCAAAGACCATTTAATAGCCGTAGCAAGGTTCCATTGGGGCAACAATTTAGGCAACTTTTAATCTCGTCTTAGCCGCCCGGGATCTATGTGTTACAACTTAGGACTTAAACACACAGACCGTGTTGATGTTGGAGTGATATTGGTGATGGTCATAAAAAAAATACTTATACCAGCCATCTACTTATCGCGAAAAGTGTATCCGCTGTTATTACCTATACCTACGTATAGTTTTAATGTTATCACGGTTTTACCGTCGTCGCTATATTCACCGTAGCTGGGCTTCGTTTTTTCACCTAAATAGTAATATTGAATTAATTTCACCAGCATTTACAGTTTAGGTCGGTGCACACGTCTGTTTTTTTGCCACTGCGTAAATAATATTATATGATAAAATTGTGCAGTCACCGCATTGTTTCAACCGTGCACTTGCGGCACAAAACGGATGGCACACCGAGTCATTATAGCTATTTGCTTTGCTGGTCTGACCTATTTAATTGCTTAGTTGCTAAAACA
>NW_021761430.1:0-760 GCF_005508785.2 Acyrthosiphon pisum
GGTCAAAAGTAAAAATTTCCCAGTAGTTTTCAAAAGCGACGTGAAAAACAAAAGAAAAATTAAGGAAAAACGGGAATTTTTACGCAAAATCGATTTTGGTTTTTGGTGTAACTCTAAAACAAATGACCGTAGATATATGAAATTTTCACAGGTTGTTTATATTTGCATTTTCTATACATGGTAAAATTTTGAAAATATTTTGATTTATTTTGAGCTCTTTACGGACATTTTAATTTTCCATTTTTTTTTAGTTTTTTTTCTAAAAATATCAATAAAATTTTATTTGTTGGATAAAAAAGCTTGAAAATTTAATAGAAGGCTCCTAGTATATTGTTTCAATGGCAGATGAAAAATATTAAAAATCGTTAGTCACAGTTTTTTTTTATAAGCATTTAAAGTTCAAAAAATGACAAAATATGGAAAAATCACGAAAATTTGCAAATTATTTCGAGTTAGAAATTCATAAAAATTTTTCTTTTTAAATCTAAGATATGAAAATGTAATACAAGATTCCTTATAAGATTATCTACCTTTATCAAACAAAAAATATCTATAAGAAAGTCAAATTAAATTTTTATGATCGTTTGAAATTCAAATTTTTACAACATTGGATATTCACTCGATTTCTCATGTAGCGATTTCCTTATTTTGTTCTAATTCAAAAACGAATAACTGCAGATACATGAATTTTTATTGAATGTTTATATAGCATTTCCTATACACCATACAATTTTGAAAATATTTGACTCTTTTTGAGCTG
>NW_021761431.1:0-1504 GCF_005508785.2 Acyrthosiphon pisum
ATGGTTCATACTTACTTGTGTATAGAAACTCCATGGCGGCATCAATGTTTCCACACCAAACACAGTTGTTCACCATTTTTCAACAGCCTGAAAATGTTAATTCTATTAGTATACTGAAAACCAGTTAATTAATTTAATTTCAAAACGTTTGACATTAGTTACTAATTCACTTTGCAGTGAATAAGCATCCAGAGAGAACCACGGGGAGGTTGTCAAACTTTCTCTCCACAAGGACCACAAAGGTCGGACCACACAGGTCGGACCACACAGGTCGGACCACACAGGTCGGACCACACAGGTCGGACCACACAGGTACCCGCTGTCGCATATAGCGACGGCTAAACTTATAGCAAATAATTAAAAATTATCGGCATAAGTGATTTAGACTGACAAAAACGGCCGATCACAACACGTCTGAATACACTATATTCCTTGTGATAAATCGACCGTCGTCGCCACCGTACATACCAACTTTTATTGATTCCGAGTCCCGCACTCGTGAGAACGCAACGTACAGTTGTCCGTGCGTAAACACCGGGGACGGCAGAAACAAACCAACTCTGTCGAAAGTTTGACCCTGAGACTTGTTGATCGTCATCGCAAACGAAAGTCTCACCGGGAACTGAACCCGACGCATGGTGAAGGGCAGGTCGTCGTCTCCGCTGGACGACAGCGGTATCCTGGGGATGACGATGTCGTTCTGCCCTTCCCCCGCGTCCGCCAACAACCTCGCTTTGAAGTTGTTGCGCCTCAGTTCCGTAACCACTAACCTTGTTCCGTTGCACAGTCTGATTTTCGGATCGAGGTTCCGCAGCAGCATGACCACGGAACCGACCACCAGCGTCAGCCTGTATGGAGGAAGTCCGTCGGGCTCCAGCGAGTTCAAAAACTCGGTCGGGTAGTTGGCAATCTCGTCCACGTCGTCCGCCACCACCGTGTCTATGGCGGTGTAGGTTCTCGCGGCACCCGTGACGCGTTGCAGCACCGTGCGATTGACCTGTCTACAATCCTCGTTCCGGGGACAGAGAATAATTTTCCGAGCAAAGTCGTCGACGTTAGCCAACGACATTTGCTGCGGGTAAACAAAATCAATCAAATTAGCTATGTCACATACCATATTCCTGGGGATTTCGACGGTGTTCACATTTCCGTCGACCGCGGGCAGCTGGCCGTTGTCGAGTTGAAGCAACCAGGCGGCAAAGTCCGCGTCGTTGTTGGCCCGCATGTTCTGCGTCAGGCTGAAACGCTCGAAGACGTCCCACAGATGGTGGTGCCTGATTGAAGCCGCCACGATCGCGGCCCTCGTCCCCCTGCGGACCACCGGCAGTATCTGTCTGAAGTCACCCGCGAATAGAACCGTCTTACCACCGAACGGTAGTTCCGATTGCATTATGTCCTTCAGCAACCGGTCGACCACCGTCAGTTGGAGCCCCGGAGACATGGGCGCTTCGTCCCAGACGATGAGTGCCGCCTCGCGTATCCTACGCGCGCGCAGAGACTGCAT
>NW_021761432.1:0-761 GCF_005508785.2 Acyrthosiphon pisum
CATCTAAATACTATCTATACTCTATAGTTAAGTATTTGAGTATTATCAAATAATTTTCAAATACAAAACAAAAAAATCTAATTAATTCTGAATCAATCATAATATATTATATTAATTGAACATTTGAGTGTTGCATTTTAAGAACATTATTTGTTCAAAATACTTATCTGTCATATTTATTCTTTTTTTGTAGGTACCGAAAACGTACTGTTGCGATCGTCGTCGAGTGTTGACGATTAACAGACGGTTTCTCGGAGTAAAAAATATTTAGTTAAGCTATTAATAGACGAAAACTAAAACCGATATAGAGTTGTTCATAAATGATTAATATATATAATATTATGAAGGCATTATTATTATTTGACAATGAATAAAGAATTAAAGGAATAAAAAAGTATTCAGTAAAATAGTATTCAATACCATTCAAATACTTCATAAATAAAAGTATTTTAAAAAGTATTCAATACGGAAAAAAGTATTTGAATACTTTTACTCAAATACTTGACAACACTGTATATAGCATGTCATAACACATATTTGCTATTTAATTCTGAGTGGAGCGATGAATCGTATTAATTTTATATTTCTATAAACTTATTTATGTTTTATCATTATCATTATTTTTGTTCGATATTCAGCTTTTGGTGCAGTATAAATGCTTTAATCTTCCACGTCGAGGGTGATTCCTGGAGGCATTTGTATAGATAGATTTGTATGTGATTGGTTATTTTTAATAATCTGCAGAATAACTAAAAAATTGA
>NW_021761433.1:0-763 GCF_005508785.2 Acyrthosiphon pisum
AAGCGGTCTGTCAGGTAGCGTGATCATCAGTTTTTTTTCTCTTAACCTATTCTTGTTTGATTTCAAACCACTGCCTTTTTTTCTTTTTGAATTTTGGACCGCATTATACACACTAGCACCTCCAGACATCAAACTACCAAGTGCTGATAATCCTGCAAATATAGGTATTAAGGGAATTGCACCTCCTGATTGTCTCGGTACTAAAATCAACCTTTTACCACCATTCTTTTTTTTTGAGATTCTTTTTTTTTTCGCTGCTAGTATACCATTTGTTTTTATAGCACGTTTCCGTTTGCAACCCATACCTATTTTTCTTTTAGCTTTCATCGCGTTTGTTACTGCGTACGCAACTAATTTCTCTTTTCTAGGTGTATCTTTTGCTTTAAATCTTTCCCAAGCTCGAATTTCTAACACTTTATCAGCTTTATGTCTATCGTCTAAATTTTTACTTGTTGCATACACAATATCGTGGTCACGACAAGCAGCATCCAATGGGTTTATTCCTTTATCACCACGATCTAGTCTCTTTTTTAATTTCGTACCAGGACCACAATACTGATATCCTGAAACATGGGCTTCGAACGGGAGACTATTTATAAGGGAGTTTACAAATCCTTTACCAGTCTTGTTTGAATTGTACTTACGAGTTGAACACGCCATCTATAACTGGTTATAAATTTAAAAAATCTAGAGTATTTATACGAAAATAATATGAATTTGATTGAACAGAAAGATAAATTAGATGTAATAAATGTAGATGTTC
>NW_021761434.1:0-930 GCF_005508785.2 Acyrthosiphon pisum
AAACATCTTTACATTTTTTAAATCGAACCACTAGAAGTACTTTAATTTTTGTCAGTCGCTAAGGTAATTTTGATGAAAAAATAATAGGGTTTGCAGATTGTAAATATATATATATTTTTTAAAATTGTGAATGTTTGATGCATTGAATGTGTTTCAGTGTCATTTGTAATTTGTTTTATCATATTTTGAATTGGATTCAATCCGTTTATATATTTTTATATAATAAATAAATAAATAAATGAATGAATAAATAAATAAATAAATAATCTACAATATAGGAATGTACCTACTAACTAATTAAAAATAAAGACAGTTCGTATTTGACTGCTTTATATAAACAATTGAGTTTCAGTTCATATAATTAGGGGTTTGTTGTTCTAATTACTATAAGTTATCGAATTACGTTGTACATTGATTACGCTGGTCACTTTATTCAACAGGCTTCCATTTATTCATATGTATCTAAGGTTTTTTTTTTGTTATACAATTATACTGAATTAAATTTCATATTTTGTTAGTCAACGTTAAAAAAATAATTATTTAAATTGTAAGTTTTTTAAACGATTTATAACAATTTTAGGATGTGAGATTTTTAGTTTGTGTAAAACACGGCGGGCAGAATAATAAACGAAATATAAAATCGATATGGGTATTATGAAAACAATTCTGTCACCAACATAATTGTTTTCGTACCGATTTATTTATAAACGGCAAGCGGGCCGGTCGCGATATGAAATCTGGTTTTGAACTATGGTGCGGTATGGCTACAGTCGAGCGCGGGGTAATGGTATGAACACTATTTTTGAGCGCTGCCGCTAGGGTCAGTAGAGCAGCACATGACGGTTAAAAAATCGTGTTTTTCTTACCAAAAACATGGTTTCGTACTTCAAGTTTTCCTCAGTTCTCGTTGGTCGCAGAAACATGATTTTT
>NW_021761435.1:0-904 GCF_005508785.2 Acyrthosiphon pisum
ACTATAAGACAAAACTAAAATTGTTTTTCTTCGTTAAAATATTTAATTTCGCACAAACTTGAAAATAATCATTACTACAATAGCAATATAAAATATAAATGCATAACAAATTCATACAACATTTACTTAATTTTTCGCTAATTACTTAGTGAAATGGGCTGACAGACCGACTTCGCTCAGAATCTGTTCTCGCACACATTGATTTATTTAGTAAAATTTTTCCAATAGTTTTCAAAAGCGCCGTGAAAAACAAAAGAAAAATTAAGGAAAAACGGGAATTTTTACGCAAAATCGATTTTTCACGAAATCGACTTGGGTTTTTGGTGTAACTTTAAAACAAATGACAGATACATGAAATTTTCACTGGTTGTTTAAATTTCTATTTTCTATACATGATAAAATTTTCAAAATATTTTGATTTGTTTTGAGCTGTTTACGGACAATTCCAGTTTCCAATTTAATTAGTTTTTTTTTCTATGAATGTCAATAAAACTTTATTTGTTGAATAAAAATACTTGAAAATTTAATACAAGGCTCCTACTATATTGTTACAATGACATTTGAAAAATATTAAAAATCCTTAGTCACAGTTTTTTTTTATTAGCATTTAAAGTTCAAAAATTGACAAAATATGTAAAAATCACGAAAATTAGCAAATTATTTTGAGTTAATAATTCGTAAAAATTTTTTTTTTTAGAACTAAGATTTTAAAATGTAATACAAGATTCCTTATATGTTAATCTACCTTTATCAAAAAAAAAAATGTCTATAAGAAACTCAAATTAAATTTTTATGAGCGTTTGAAATTCATATTTTTACAACATTTGATATTCACTCGATTTCTTAAGTAACGATTTTCTTATTTTATTGTAATTAAAAAACGAATGACTGTAGATACTTGAAA
>NW_021761436.1:0-850 GCF_005508785.2 Acyrthosiphon pisum
TCAAACAAAATAAAAATGACGTTTAGTTTAACTAATAACTTGTAATTTGTATCATAAATATATTTTAAAACCCCCCCCCCCAGAAAAAAATCGTATCTACGCCACTGTACCGATGTATCTGCATGTAGTGTACTCTTAATTTTTTTTTTGTTTTTTAATCAACAACAAATTCAATTATTTATAGATTTAAATATTATATTGCTAATATAGAAACTATTATACTAATATACAATATATACATTCAAAAATTAAAGAACAAAATCTAGTTTTCTTGATTTTTTGCTCAATTCATTTAAAACTTCTTCTGCTGTTAGTGGAATTTCTTTATGAACAGCTAACATAGCTAAGCCATTAAGTCGAGTCTAAAACCAAAAAAAATGTTAAAAAATGATATAAATTTTTATTTTAATATCCAGAAAATACCTCAGTCATTGTGTTTAGTAGATAAGATTTCAATCTTTAGAGACAAGAAAAAGTTCTCTCGGGGGTGGATGTTGAAACAGGTAAAGTGCATAGAATTTTTAATAGAAAACGTATATTGGGAAATATTTCTTTATCACACTGTCTCAACGCTTCTAAACAATTTTTTGGATATTTTACATGCTTATTAAGTTTGGTATAATACCATATATGTAGTTCAGCTTTAAGCTTTTAACTGTTAGCTTATCAGTATCGAGGTAAAATTCAACAAGTTCATCAAAGTTTTCTGAATAAGTTCCAGAAAATAAACACTGAAAGCCTAAAAAACAATTTATATTTTGAGTACCTATTAAAAGTATCGACAACTGCGGGGCAGTGTACATATTCGAAATTGGAAGCATTTAACGATAAAATACGAATTGGGAAAATG
>NW_021761437.1:0-1122 GCF_005508785.2 Acyrthosiphon pisum
GTAATAGCAGTATTTAATGTACTTTTGAAATCAAAAGATTTATAACATCTAGCAATATTAATATTTACATTTTTCTTAAACCTAGTATTTACATTATGGTTACATATTGGTACAAAATTCCTATGCTTATATATTAGTAATAATACACTTTTTTTAAACAGCTTATCAAAATTAAATACATTTAATTCCTTATATATAGTATCAGTACTTGTGTAGCTAGGTAACTTTAATATAAATTTAATTTATTTATTCATAATTGTTTTTAGTTTATTTAAATGAGTATCATAAGCACAACCCCAACTCTCAATACCATACGTAATAACTGATTGAACGAGTGAGATATAAATTATTCTTAATTGTATTTTATCGAGTATAGATCTAAGATTACGAAAAATATAAAAGAATTTACGACTTAATGATATTAAATTTATTAATTTAATAATTAATTAAGGTTAGGTTAGGATTTTGTATTAATTGATTATATCAATCCACCATAGGTAGAATACGACAAACTTGACTTGGTATAACTTTGATACTTTAGAGTTAAATCATACACTAACGTACATACAGCACGGGGTCCGCGATCTACCGCAGGTAGATTGCTTAGCTGATAATGTACTGCTGCGAATCTGAATTTTTATTCGGTGCAACGGAAAAGTTAAGATTAATTTTGAAACCATACACCGAATATTAAATACGAATTGAGCAAAGTTTGAGTCACATATAGTTGGTACACTTAATGGGCAACGAAGTGCACGGGTTCAGCTGGTAATATTATAATTTTTTATTCGTTGCTACGGTGATATACAAAGCGTTAGATATTAAAATCCCATTTTATGCAATTTTTCGTAATTTGTTGGTAGTCTTTTCCGTGGTGTTAAATAACTATTGAGAAAATCAAAAAATGACCTCTTTAAAGTACCATCTTGATCCAATTTGCTAAATGTTAAAGTACCATAATATGTTGAAATCGAAGCAATCCTTCTGGTAAGAAATTTTGTATACAGGATAAAAAAAATAAAAAATAAAAAAATAAAAAAATAACACCATTGTAAAAACACTACATTCCTTGCTCCGCTCAGAATCTAAAACGCACATTATTGTAAAACTAATACATTCTTC
>NW_021761438.1:0-2975 GCF_005508785.2 Acyrthosiphon pisum
TTATTGCTATGTGCCTATATACCTTAATATGTTTTAAATGAGGCCCTGTACGAAAAAAAAAATATTAAATAATATACAATGTGTTCCAGGGTGAAATGATTGGCCAACGTCATATGAAAGTATACCAAAAATGATGAAGAAATACCCTTTAAAGATTGAATCTAACTTTTTATTTTTTAGTTATGAGCAATTAACTTCTTTTTTATCAAAAGCCATGCGTATCACGCATTTGTTTATGTATCTTCAAAAATTTTCAACATTTTGACGTAATTTTATTTTTATTTTAAAGCTATTTAATTGTCCTATCAACTGACATACGCAATTAAACCAGAAATGTGCTAATTATTTTTATTAAATTTAAAAAAAGAGAAAAAAGTTGGCAAAAATTAGTATTTTAAATTTTTAAAAGGAAATTGTGCGTACATTATTCCAAATAATTTATTATTAACTATGAGTTTTTGATTTTTGTATTATAACAACTAAAATTTACCGAATAGTATAAAATTAAACAAATGACGACCAATTAACCGACTCAATTTTAGGAAAACTAAAATTGTGACGATTAACAAGAATATATTATGAAAACCAAACTTTCAAGGTATTCTAGCTATATTAATGTGTTATTCAGTATAATTTAGGAGAATAATACAAAAAAAAAATTAAAAAACCCATACCAAGTAATCAATTATTTGGAATAATACACGATTTCTTTTAAAAAATGCTAATTTTTGCCAACTTTTTTCTACTTTTTTAATTTAATAAAAATAATTAGTGCATTTTTAGTTCAATTGCGTATTTTGGAGTGTTGATAGGACAATTAAAAAGCTTTAAAATAAAAAAAAATACATAAAAATGTTAAAAACTTTTGAAAATACATAAACAAATGCGTGATATGTATGATTTTGATAAAAAAAGTTTGCCATTGACTTAAAAAATAAAAAAGTTAGACCCAATCTTTAAAGGCTATTTCTTTATCATTTTTGGTATACTTTTATATGACGTCGGCTGGTCACTTCACCCCGGAACACATTATATACATTAATATTTTTTTTTTCATACAAGGGCCTCATTTAAAACTTTGGCCCCTGGGCCTCAAAATGTCTTAATCCGGGCTTGACTATCTTAAATCGTCCGAGATCCGAGTATCTGACATCAGCTATCAAATTATAACATAATAAAATACTGTACAGTAAACAAAATGTTTTGGCGATATACCAACCAAGTAGTTAATTGAACAAACAATTCTAGTAACCTGGTTGCTCAAAACTGCGTCGCCAAAACACGGCTAATGTTAGAATGACAAAATATCTATTGGTAAAAACCAGTAAATATAATATAACTATATAGATAAGCAAGCATAGATTGTCTATAGGTACATATAATATAGATAATCGTCTTGGTAGGTCACACACTAAAACCAGTAATACAGGTAGGTCACATACTAAACGAATACCTACTATACTTTGGAAATGTTATGGTTTATAGAAAATGAAAATCTAATAACAAATAACAATAAGTATCCTTAATATATTATATACATTTTATTAATTAATATTGTATAATGTATTAATATTTCTGAGAATGTATCATAGATGGCGTTAAAATCGTGCTCGAACCAGAAACGTATCATCTACACGTATATACTCCGGCCCACGATATGTCAGAATGCGTCCGTCACTGCGCATGGGCACGTAGCCGAATAGAGGGAATGGCATCATGGTGGGAGAAAACAGACGTCACGTATTACTATATGAATGCGCGGTTTACGTATGGACTCTCGTGGGCCGGAGTATACACTCATAGACAATATTATTAATAAACATATTTGTTTATATGACTATGGCGTAGAGCACGATTTAAGATAGTACTACTACTATCTTAAATCGTGGCGTAGAGTAATATTATATAATTACTCTATGGTTACGCTATTACTCCGTTGATAACGATCTCGTTTCCAGCCTGTATAACACGATTTAGATACAATCTTAAATCGTGCTGTATAATCATAGAATATTCTATGGTATAATATTATCCGTGAATGGCACCGTTTTATCCTTGTGAAGTTGTGACTTGTCACAACGTGCTCGTAACTCGTGAATCGTGATTCGTGAATCTTGAATATTCATTGAGATTTCAGCTACGTATCTTTTCATTCGTAGTGTCTTGACGAATTTTCTTATTGTTTTATTATTTTAGTATACCTGTGTCTCTAATATTGAAATTCATCAGATATAACATTATAATATTACGATTTTGAATTAAAGTTTTTTCAGACTTGAATGTTTGAAATGTTAGGTGAGTAATTTGATTATTTTGTTATTACTTGTTACCTATTTTATTATATTATTATTGTACACAAGTTAGAAGGACGCCATACATCGTATCCATCTTACGAGTGTATAACATAGAAAATTGTACGTTCTGTATAATAAGTTTAACTCAGTTGTGTTTAATTTTAGAGTGAAATGTGAATTGACCATTTACCAAATTTACAACGACGAATATTATCGAGTTGATTGTCAATGCCATTAGTTTTTTATTATTATAATCTTAAAGCGAGTTGCTGAGTTGTGAAAATTTTAAAATAGTAAATTGTCTAGTTACCTATATTTTAAAATGCATATAGGTAACTGCAGTCTTGTAAAAAATACTTTGAAAAAGTATTAGGATACTAATACTAGTATTCGAGTAAAAAAGTATTAAAAATACTTTTAAAATACTATTTTAAAAATGTATTTTTTCTGAATACTTACTAAGTATTTTAATACAAATACAAGTATTTTTTTTAAATTTTATGCTATATATATATATGCATATTGTACACCAGTATAGGTGCCTATTATGTTCCTACTTTTTATAGATTTTAACAATTACTATAACATGTCTGACTATTTAGAGATATAGAGATATAGAGACATGTTGGCATATTTTATTCTACATTCAGATGTATTTCAAATAATATTGATTACATTTTA
>NW_021761439.1:0-844 GCF_005508785.2 Acyrthosiphon pisum
CTTATTTTTCTTTTGTTTTTCACGGCGCTTTTGAAAACTACTAGGAAATTTTTACTTTTGACCCCCCAAAGTACCAACTAGATTCACTTTCCTATCAGAAAAGGTACTGTTGAAGAAAATCTAAGCATTTTTACTGTCCTAAAAGGGGATGACAGACACAAAAATAGAAAATTAAATTTAAAAAAAAAAACGCACATCATTGTAAAATCAATACATTCATCGTTTCACTTAGAATCTAAAGTAATAATAATAGTATAATACTAGTTAGTACAGTATGTACTCGTATTATTACAATTTGAAAATTAAAAAATATATTAATATTTAATATGTTATACCACTTATTATAGCGTTAATACAATTAATAAATCAAATAATTCAGGTACACCTGCATTTTTAAGGCAAAGAAACTTAATTTTATCAATTCAAATGTTGGTAATTTATTGAAGGATAGTTACTTGTGATTTACGACAATCATAATTTCACTCTAACCTCTTTAGTTTAACCTATTGGTAATTTAATATATTTCGAAAATGAGTTAAGTTATTATTACTAGGTGCTTATATTCTATCCTAAAAATAGAACACAATGAACTCTAATCAGAATTATGTACTATAATAAGTTAAAAATAACAGAAATTATTATAAAACCACAGGCCATTAAAACCAAAAATCTGAAAAACACAATATTGAAATTCAATCCTTCATTTTTTCTTATTGTGAAATTTGGAATATAAAAGATTATAGAGTATTAGAGCTTGATTATACCTACTTTTATTCTTCCTAATTCGTATGTCTAATGAAGTAATATATTTTGTTTTCTAAAAAATTCCTTCCCTTAATTCTTG
>NW_021761440.1:0-1142 GCF_005508785.2 Acyrthosiphon pisum
ATTCATTCCCGTATGATAAGCACACATGGCCTATCCATTCTTTATTATCTATGGTGATACCATGTTATTGCCGTTACCTTATCTATTGCTTACTGAATTAATTGATAACACGATATTTGTTTATAACCAAATAATGTAATTTAAAGTTGTAATCATAATTGACACTTGACAGTATAACCAATATTGATAAAATGTCAATATAAAATTTAAAAATTAAAATACAATTTAATTTTAATCATATTAATAATTGTGCATTCGTGGCTCGTGCATTATTTTTAGGCTTCAGCGGGGCGCAGGCCAAGGCTTCAGCAGGGCGCAGGCCAATTGGAAGTATTTAAAAAATAAGGGGTGCTACCGCACACCCTGACCCCCCCCAAATGACGCCCCTGTCGTAATATACTAATATAGTAATATATTAACGGGCTCGTCACGCGTAATTAATAGTTCAAAATATCCCGACGGCGGCGGGAATGGCCGGTTTTCACCCGCCGCGGCGGGATGTATGGGTTTATTCAAGACATTTCGATTACTGTGCCTCGATATTGTCCGGCGACAAAAATAAATATAAAATACCGTTGTCGCCGGAGTCGGTATCGACTATCGAACAATTTCGCTAATTGCAGTTGTGTTCTACGTTTCTATATTGTATAAAATGTATTCATTATCTATTTATTTAAAAATGCCGAAAATTAATTCCAAATCGTCGAGATTTCATAATTTTGTTTGAAACATTGATTATCCAGTGCAATGCCAAATTACTAGATATGTTTCCAAATCATTTCATGTTCACCTAGTTAGTACTTGGTTTCTATAATATCTACCCATAATGAGCATAAACATCCGCTCCCTAATAATTACTAATTAGTATACAATAACTATACAATTATTTATTACAATATTTATTATATTATATATATACCAACCTGCATTATTTTTATATTCTAAACCAACAGCTTCATCATCATGTTCTTCAAAGTCTAATTGATTAAATACAAACTGATCTTGATTTTTAAGTTCTTTAAGCTCTTCGCGAATCCGTCTTTTTTTACTGGTTTGACTTAAACAACTCATGTTTTTAATGTTAAGGCAAAATCATATAATATATACCTATATACTTCACTTCTCGTCACTTTTAGTCCACT
>NW_021761440.1:3299-4370 GCF_005508785.2 Acyrthosiphon pisum
TAAATTACAAGTGGGTCACTGTATAATGGATGGTATTAAATTTGAATCCAATGATATAATATCATTGTATAAGAAAAACTATTCTGAGCGGAGACGGTATGTCAGTATAGGTATAAAACATAATATTATATATATGGTATCAAAAAAAAAATTGACCTATAATAGGTACCTATAATAAATTTCAAATTAATCATATCACAATATCCATTAGGTACTTACAACGCGTTATACATCAACAACAAACCGTGATACTATCATAGATATATTATAATAGTATACGTAAGAAGTTTCAAGTATACCCACGAAATATATTATACAATCACAACAAAATAACTAAAATAGTTATTCCAGGTTTTTAATATGTAATTTCGTCCAAATTTTAACTTAAAATGACTATACAAATATACTATGTAAATGTGTTTTTTAGATTTTTTGGTAACAGAATTAATTACTTACGTGGAATCTTGTTCTAAATTTTCAAATTCTTAGATACAACAGTTGAACATTTTATAAATTTTTAACTACAAAATAATTATTCAATTTTAAATTTGATAAATTTTGTCAAAATTTTAACTTCAAATGCTTATAAAAAAAAATTGTGCCTATGTATTTTTAATATTTTTCAACTGCTATTGTAACAATGTATCAGGAGCCCTGTATTTATTTTTATCCGATATAATTATTATAATATACTTACAAAAACAAATTATATTTTTATAATTTAAGCATAAAATATATTAAGAAGATCACATACCTATGAAGGTATTATTTTTAATATCTTAAACTATTGCAAATTAATAGAAGGAATTTTGGTATTTACACTATTTTCCCTCCAATTCATGCTAATGTATTATTTAGAAATCTGTGGTATTGGTATTTTATTATTTATTTTTTATATTGTATGGTAGAATTCAGTTAGTTGCGTGATAATATTGATAACCTTATTTCATCATTATTTATGTGTATTTTGGTTTTGAACTTTTTTACACAAACGAGTTACCGAGTCAGTTACAATACTTACAAACGTGTGTTTAGTGTAAAAATTCAATTGAACTGTGCAATTTAAATGAT
>NW_021761441.1:0-699 GCF_005508785.2 Acyrthosiphon pisum
AGTAAAAATGTATCAATGTGACAATAATTTCTTACTTTCTTAGTATAATATATTATAGTATAATATTTTTTGAAAATATTATAAAATAGGCATGTTTTTGCGCTTATTTATTTATTTATTTATTTATTTATTAATTAATTCACGGAATAAAAATTCCTTATTTAGTACAGTACATAACAATAATTCAGTAAAATAAGATAGCTAACATATACAAGGTGTGATATCCAAAAAAAAAAAAAAAAAAAAAAAAAAAAAAAAAAAAAAAAAAAAAAAAAATTATTACGGCAAAATTACGGGCCCAGTAAATATAACCTAAAATAATTAGGACCCAAGTAAAATTACTTACAATAATTGTACAAAAATAACACAATATTAAGGTAAACTGAAAAAGGAGGGGTCTTCGTTACCCAACCGCATCATGCGGTCAATGGGTTTGTTTTTACCGTAATGGGTACAGTGGAGAGGTACAGCAAAAGGAACTCGAGACCTTGTGGCCCGATGAGAAACTTTAAAGTTTACTTGGACGAGCAGTGAAGGGGCGTTAAGGGAACCATCGATTACCTTTTTTATAAGGGCCAGATTAGCTTTAACGCGCCTATCTGCTAAAAGATGTAAGGCCAAGTGCGCGCAATACTGGAGTATAGTCATGAGGAGGATGGACAATTTTTAGCATGTAAGGCTGCAGACGACAGAAAGCGC
>NW_021761441.1:749-4715 GCF_005508785.2 Acyrthosiphon pisum
CGGACGGTTGTTTCCGCGGTGTTTCTATGCATGTTGCACTATAAGTACCGCAAGTTTACGGACATGGCGACTACCGCCATCGTGGTGCAAACCACGTTACCACTGGGCTGTTGTGTGTACGCCAGCTCGACGATGGAGAGCCAGTACACGGCGGCGTGCAGCGCGCTCGCCCAAGAATTCGCCTCCGTCAACTCCCGGGCCAGGGGCCTACACCGTGACCTGCAACCGGACATCCGCCGCAACCCCCGCGACCAGTGGGCCGCGACCGAGCGGTTGGCTAGGCTATCGGACGCTCATTGCCGCCTCGTCAGGCTCGTTCGGTTGTTCAATGACGAGTACGGTGCGCCCATATTCTTCACCACGGCCGGTCTTCTCCTGAGTCAGATATACGCCTTGAACGACATCGTGTCAGTGGTTTTCGTTAGCGACACGTTCGAGGCCACGTATGAGCGCTACGCTTACGTGCTCGATGCAGTCACGTGGACGTTCGCGTGGTTCCGGCTCTGGTGGATTTGCTACCGAGCTGACGATCTCACAGAACAGGTGAGCAAGTACCTACCTACACATGAGTAATAAATAGACCTGCAATGGTGTTTAAATATCCAACACATCATCCATATATGATATATATAATATATATGATCATATGACGAGGGTCACCTACAAAGTAAGGTTACAATACATTATATTGTTCTACCCACTTATTAGTGTAGGTTTTGATCAATCATGAAATGTTAAGCTAAGAATAATATCTAGAACACCTCGTAGGTTTTTATTGATATTTTATTTTTAAGCGAATTATAAGCATTTTAGAATAGTAATATTTTACATTTTTCTAGTTTACTTTAAAATTCTTACTTTTAAATTTGATATTAGGTCAATACACTCTGATATTAAAGCTAACAACACAAAATTGGTACTATTAAACTCGAATTTACTATGTGGTAGGTACGCGTTTGTTAGACAAAGAAAACATGTTTAGATAAATGACCTCTTTAAGTCTAAACTGCCAGTGGTAGGCTGTTGCCGTGCAAGATGAGTTACCTACCTATCGTTCATTATTGAACACTTCAACGCATTACAAATTACAATGCATTAATTTACAATAAATTACTTATTGTAATTCATATTCTTTGTTTAGATTCACTTGACAGCAAAAATAATGCTTGAAAATGATATAAGCTCGTACACAGAAAATACAAGAAAAATGGTAAAAAATATTAGTTTTTTTATTGGTTTGACTATTATAAGTTTATTGCTACAGTTATGCATTTGCAAACAATCTAATCTCGTTAATAATTTAGGCACTAGATTTCTTAGACCAATTGCTTCATCGTCACGTGAGAATTACGGCGTGGGGGTTCTATGATGTAAATAAGGAATTACTCTTTATGGTAAATATCAATGAATATTTTATTTTATTTTAGCGCAAGTAATTGATTGATACCTACGTATTAAATCAAAATTATTTATCTTGCAGGTGTTAGGTTATCAATTTGGTTTGTGTTTGATATGCACTCAATTTACGACTTCGAGCATACAACTAGTTAATAATCTAACGACAGTTCAAAAGAATTCCACATCTTCTACAGAAAACTAATAATGAAACAATAAACATTTAAAAACAATAAGACATATTTTTCAGTAATTTGTAGCCTGTTGCTACGAATGCTACCTACCTACCTATAAATATTGCTTTTTTAGATTTGTACCTTCCTACAAGACCACAGATTGTTTTGCATTTGTGTTTGCTTTATTTAAACTTAATAGGTATTAGGTGATATTATATATTATGTCAGCCTCTATTTTTCAAAATAATTCGTACAACACATTTTATTTACAATATTTACAATATTAAGATACTGCAGTGACGAAGAAGATCAACAAATTAATATTATATTAATATATTATATTATTTTATTATATTATATTATCTGTGTAATAAAATATAAGACATAACTTTTTATAATTTTTTTTTTCTTTCGGGTCATGTTTATTATTCAATCTGTTACAAGAAAAGAAAAACAATAAGAACAATTGCTGATTTATAGTTTAAAATAAATAAAAATTAAAAGACAGATTAGACAGAGTGTAGAGGCCTCCCAGCGGAGGTACTACGACATGAGAAATTTTTTTTTTCTATAAATTTAAGAGAATTAAAATCATACTACACTATACCACAGAACCAATTAAAGGTATCCGACCTTCATTATAATTCAACAGCCTTTTTAAAACTACCTACTTTAAAATTTATTTTATCTTTCAACTGTGGGATACAGCATGATTTTTTATATGTTGATACGAAATGGATTGGTTCAAATTCTAAATATACCTATACATATCTTATTGTGACACATTTTTAATCATTCGTCAGTAATTTCATTATTTTTAGTTATTCCTTGGTAATGTAAATTAAGCATTTGTACATTGATTACATTTTGAAAAAAATATAACGAAAAACCCCCTTCACGATAGTTGTAGCTAGGTATCTACCGACTATACCCGGCGTGTTTACTATTCACAATTTAAAGTAGAGAATTAAGGTCAATTTGCTAAAATGTTACTAAAAACAATTTATTTTTGGTAGGTAGGTACCTACCTATCATAAAAGATTTTTATTTTTGAAAATTCAAAAATGTTTAATTGTTGTGTATAGTGTAATGCTGTAATAGTGTACAGTATAATACAGCTGTATACAATGTATACTACAGTACCTAATACCTATAAATTATAATCTATTTGTTTTTATAGTCTTATTTATTAGTACACACTACACAAATACGTGGTGCAAACTTCCAATTTCGGACTACACACTTTGTGTCGGGGTTCACTAAAAAATAGGGGCTGTATTATGTGTAGGATACTAGAATGCCAATAGAATGGTAGGATTGCTAATTATTAAAAATCTGGAAATCTATTTTAGTATTTTAGAGTTAGGATTTAACCAGAGCTTTACATCCGAATAATTTATTCGGCTTTCGGGTTTTGGGTGCTGGATGTATTCGGGTGTTCAAACACAGGAATAAAAAGATTCAAACAAACGTTTGCGTTTTAATAACCGTATTTGTTCGAGTTTATATTGGTGTTTGGTAAAATATGTGGGTGTTTACTGTTTATAGTAGTCTAGAAAAAACATAATTTCTTATAGTTACCTATTTTTATTAGATATTTTTTTTAAAAATGTTTTATTGTTTCAGAGATAAATTATATATTACAGTGTTATATTAGTAACTATATATTTGATTGCTGTCAACGCATTAGTTGTTGACTAAACTCCAGACCAGACCCTACCATACACGTCAAACGTCAATATTTTACACTGCTATATTGGCTATATTTGGATTTATTCTATACTAATAAAGTATAATTCAGTGGCGTCATTTCAGTTTTCAATAGAGGGGGGCAAAGGTTTTGACCGGCCCGAATGGGTAAAAAAAAACTGCTCGCCTTGATCGCAACCACATATTAACTGCTTATATTTTTTTTATGGTACCCTTTTTATTAACTAGGTAACATCATTTTTAAATAAAAGGTAGCAGATATTTTAGAAAAACAATTGCATAGGTACCTATATCAGTTAAAAGTCTACAAACTATTATATGGCAATATTTATATTGATAAACAATAATATTAGTAGGTAGTTTATTATAGGATATCTACCTTTTTTTATTTTTTAAAATATATATCAACTGCATTATTTATAAATCAATTTTACCTGATTGAACCCTTATGGCCTATACTCTATTACTCTTATATAGGTATACGATATATTTACAAATTAATATTATCTCAAATAATAATATATATTTTTTTTTATTGCTTGCTTTCTGGCTCAGACGCTCAAATTTTGTCTGTTTATTAAACATACCAGAAATTATTTTCGATTCTTGAGCAGTTCGCGGTAATTTTATATTTTTAGCCACACCACCTATTTATTTTTTTTAAGTCATATTTTGCCCAAATTAA
>NW_021761441.1:4765-6126 GCF_005508785.2 Acyrthosiphon pisum
TGTGTTACTTTGATAGCATATTAAAAAATATTGATATCTCAAAACATAATTTCAGAATTTTAAAAATTAAATCGTTAAAATATTGAACTAGTTGTAACTAATATTTAATTTTGAGAGTTTTATCGTTAACACTACAGAAGTTATCCATATAATAAAAAATGAAATTGTCATAAAACAGTAAAAAATTATCAAAGTTACCCCATTTTACTGCACTACTCTTATTTTTAAACTATGAGAACTTTTTTCGTATTTGTGATATCGAAAAATTAAAAACAATGTTGCACAGTCTATGTTCTCTTCTTCCTAGTAGGAACATTTGGTTGCATAACATGAACTATAAGTTTAGCCATAGTGGTTCTTATCCACGCAAAACCATTTTTACTATGTTTTACATTTGTAAAACGGAGACCACACAAGCGTGTGTAGCATCCTCTTAATAATATTTGTCATTCCGAATTTATTCAATTCAGCGTAGCCCGCAGATTAAATAAATATATTAGTAAAAATCAAGTAATAACCAAAGTTATAAATAGAAGATTTCGTACCCAAAAAAAAATTCCGAACCAATAAACCACAATAATTTAAAAATGATTGGTGAAATACTGAAATGAATTGGGGGTGCTAGTTTGAAACGTGGGGGTGCTAAGCATATATGTGCGCCTATGGTAAAACCACCTCAGGTGAACCTCGGTTTTCCTCAAAATTATTTCTAAGTACAATTCTTGGCGGCGTGGTCACTCGCTCGTTGGTAATCCATTCAAAAGCTGTGAAAATTCAAAGTTGCAGTGATTACGCGTGTATTGGAACTTGTCGCTACGCTCCTCGGCGCCGTCGCTCCGCTCCGCAATTCAAAAATATCCCCCGATTTTTTGTGTAAAACCACCTCAGGTGAACCTCGGTTTTTCTCAATATTATTTCTAAGTAAAAGTATTGCCGGCATGGGCACTCGCTCGTCGGTAATTAATTATTTAGCATAATATTTGATAATATCGACAACTTTGAATTTCCATAACTTTTGAACGATAAGTTTGCGGGAATTTTTTTAAACAGTTTTGAATTCAGCATAAAAAACCATGTATTTAAAAAAAAAAAAATTGAAAAAAAAAGGGTGTCCGGTAAAGTAGATTTATACCGAATCATACACGACTGTCGCAAGTTAACTGAAGTCCGTGATCAATTATAATTATTAATAAGAGTGCCAATCGGTTGTTGTTTTTAGAATTTGTATTACCTAGTTTAAGATTTTAGAAATTAAACTATACTAGATTAGGATACTAATTATTATTATTGTTGTCATTATAACACAAACAAACATACATAAATACATACCCAAACATACAATGTGTAGGTACGTCACCACA
>NW_021761441.1:7309-9751 GCF_005508785.2 Acyrthosiphon pisum
TTAGGAACAGCCTTCGTAATTCCATTTATAAATACGAAAAAAGCAGGGGAGACAAGTGACCACCTTGGGGAACACCAGATGGAACAGGGACGACAGCAGATTTTGATCCAAGCACTTTAACCCACTGGACACGATCGGACAGATATGATTTAAATCAGGACAAAATAGGTTCGCCAAAACCGGACTTATAGAGGATGTCAATGAGGATAGCGTGGTCGACACGGTCAAATGCTTTCACAAAATCAGTGTAAACCACGTCTACCTGGGAGCGATTTTCCAATGCCTCAAGGACAAAATTATTAAACACAATTAGGTTCGAAGTGGAAGAACGTCCGGGTCGGAAACCATATTGTTCGTCGACAAGTACAGAGTCAACCGAGGGCTGAATGGATTGCAGTACTAAGTGTTCGAAAAGCTTGGCAATATGACTTAAAATCGAGATGGGTCGATAATTCGTGACGTTAGATTTGTCACCAGATTTGAACACAGGGGTGACTGAGCTGATTTTAAGCATTGATGGAAATATTCCATCATCCATTGAACGCCTGAAGAGTAACCATAAAGGAAAACAGAGGACAGATCTGATGTTATACAAAAAGGTCCCAGATAGACCATCAGGGCCAACGGAGTGTACATTTTTTAGAGCAGCTAACCCGTTCTCGACATCATCGACACTAAAGATGCAGTCAGAAGGTAAAGTATGCTGCGCAAATGGAATAACAGGTAGGCTACTTGCTGGGGAAGGCACATAGACAGAGTTAAAGTAGGATGAGAAAAGACTGGAGATGGATTCAGGACCAGTGGCAGTTTTTATAATTGCTATTATAAAATATAATAATGGTAAAACGGCAACAACTGGGAACCGGCCCATCGGGCCGCTTTTAAAATCAGACAGGGGCAAATGCCCACCTTGCCCCTCCTCAAATGACGCCACTGGTATAATTCAATTAATAATTTAAAACTCGGCGATTTGGTTTAGTCAGAAATCAATGACAAAATTGGATTTTATCTTCCTGTCGTTTAAAAAAATGCTGTAACTGATTGTAAATCCTATCCTAATATCATTATTATTAAACAAACAGCTAACCACATAAAATACATAAAAGAGGTAAAATGATATTAATATATTATAATATAACAAAAAGATTATAAAATAAAAACTCTGCCAGTTTCGGGTTGACCAGAATGTTATTTAAAAAAAAAATCATTCGGGTCATGTGGGTTTCGGGTGTTTTTTTTTAAAAATGTTAACTGTTAGGGGGTTGCTGGTTCCAGATATTTCAGGTGCAACTGTGTGGTTTGAACTTTAAATATTAAAATAAATATTGTTAATCGATATTCGATACATATCTAAAGCTTTATTTTTTATTTAAACGTTATAATATTATAATATACCAATTAGATTAATATCTCACGACGTTGCAATGCAACTTGCTAATAAATGACGCCGTGTCCGATGTCGTAAAATTAATAGCACAACTTTATCCAATAATTTATACTTGAACAGACCTGGCATGACAACGATAAATGTACCTAATACACGCCTAATCAAATCACTTAATAATAATTCTTCATTGGAAAATATAAACAGGTTAAGTGGAGGCGCGAAGCTAGGTTAGGTAGGTAACATAAGACAAACTTAGGTAGTAGGTACGTATGCAAGTCATAGACCTATTAAAAATGTTTTTCTCAATAGGTCAATTGGTTCAGATCGTCAAACCTATGAGTACTAAAGGAACGCGCAGTCCAATTATTAATAGGTCAATTCAAACATAGGTAACTAATAGACATTCTAAAGATTTAATGGGTTTTAATTTTTGGTTAGAGTAACAAATATCATAATTTTCTACTAAATGCTATTAGAGGTACCAAACACTAACACTCTATAGGTAAGTCACTGTTGGGAGTGCAGACGACAGCTGTACAAGCAAGACCAATATTACAGTAATATATGACGTATCATAAAAATAATATTAAACTTCACACTTTCATTTTTGTTTACAATTCACTTATTCACTCTTTCAAATCTATAACCAATATTTGTTTAATCAACATTTTGTCTCCACGATTATATTATAAAAATAGTATTTTACGAATTTAATATAATATAAATATATGGGTTTAAATTACTAAAAATAAGCTTGTAAAAATGTAAAATATTCCCAAGTTATTTTATGTAAGCCTCAAACAAGATATCTTAGTCACTCATTTTCCTGTGACCCACCTTACATTTATACAATTGGCAAAAGTACGAATTTCCGAAAACTTAGATATACTAAACTATGTGTAGCGATTAACGAATAGTAGAATACTTCTTATTCTTTCTATCAGTACAATTCCGAAAGATACAGAATATATCAGTAAATAGTTGTAACAGATAATTTGACAAGTAATGACACAAAGAAAAAAGTTAATCATTTTGAGTTAAGTACTGATACAGTC
>NW_021761441.1:9801-10661 GCF_005508785.2 Acyrthosiphon pisum
CTCTATTACTCTTATATAGGTATACGATATATTTACAAATTAATATTATCTCAAATAATAATATATATTTTTTTTTATTGCTTGCTTTCTGGCTCAGACGCTCAAATTTTGTCTGTTTATTAAACATACCAGAAATTATTTTCGATTCTTGAGCAGTTCGCGGTAATTTTATATTTTTAGCCACACCACCTATTTATTTTTTTTAAGTCATATTTTGCCCAAATTAAAAGATTAATGTAAGGAACAAATATACTTTACCGGACACCCTTTTTTTTTTAATTTTTTTTTTTAAATACGTGTTTTTTATGCTGAATTCAAAACTGTTTGAAAAAATTCCCGCAAACTTACTGTTAAAAAGTTATGGCAATTCAAAGTTGTCGATATTATCAAATATTGCAGTGATTACGCGTGTATCGGCACTCGTCGCTACGCTCCTCAGCGCCGTCGCTCCGCTCCGCAAATCGAAAATATCCCCCGATTTTTTGTGTAAAACCCATAGGCGCACATTGGGTGTGAATTTAGGGGGTGCTGGAATATTTTATGTTACACATGTCCATGGGGGGGCTTTGTCCCCCACACCCCCTTAATCCTAATACTATAACTAACTGCATTATATTAGCTTTAAATTTTTAATTAGAATGGGGTACCTAACTTTGATTTCGCGGGGTAACTTTGATACCCATATATTTTTATTCACCAGAGTACCATGATAATTAAATTTTTTTTCATAAAATGGGGTTACTTTGATATCACATTAAGAAATATAGGTATCAAAATTGCCGTTGTGTTACTTTGATAGCATATTAAAAAATATTGATATCTCAAAAGATAATTTCAGAATTTTAAAAATTAAAACGTTA
>NW_021761442.1:0-398 GCF_005508785.2 Acyrthosiphon pisum
ATTCTCGTTATAACATGTCTTATGGCTGGGGGTCATTCTATAATTTTTTGCAACACGGAGAGCGTTACCGTTACTGTTGCCATGACAACCAAACAATAACAAAGATGATATTAATCTTATAACGTCTCTAGGTTACCATTAATATTCCATGATTAATATATTTAGGTTACCATAGTAACCTAATTATACTTTTTTAGATTCTGAGCGTAGTGATGAATGTATTACACTAACAAGACATATACATTATACATGTTTGATGTATCTGCATGCATGGAGATATTCAATAGTTTTTCACGTCACTTTTGAAAACTATTGGGAAATTTTTACCTTTGACCCCCCAAGGTACCAACTAGATTCACTTTCCTATCGAAAAGGTACTGTTGAAGAAAATCCAAGCA
>NW_021761443.1:0-1015 GCF_005508785.2 Acyrthosiphon pisum
TAATTTGTATAATACAATTTACTTACTTCATATTAATGATAATATTAAATTGTGTATACAATTTTGATCGAGGGACTGGAATTGAGTAATAAGTTGTAAATAAATTTGCAAGTGAAACGAGGGATTTTGACATTTTGTAGAAAGTTTGTAACTTTCCTGATTAGTTTTGCACCCCCTGAATTTTAGCGAAATTACGCCTATGGTTAAGATCACCAGTTGTGTGGGAGATATAACCTACGACCAGCCCAATATTTGCCAAGTGCCACATTGACCAAGTACACCAGTCGTGTGGGACCCCCTTAATACCTAGACCGATATACCGTCTCCGCTCAGAATCGTTTTTCTTATACAATGATATTATATCATTGAATTCAAATTTAATACTATCCATTATACAGTGACCCACTTGTAACCTACCGTATAGCAGAGCGACATCCACTTACCCACCTTTTTTATTTTTATATTAATATGTTCTTTTGAGCGATGACTAACTGTTACAAGTAAAGTATTTTTATACAAACACCCAAAGCAATATACCAATAATATCATAATAAATTACGTATATTAAAAGAACTTTATACAGCCAATGGTAAAATGTATATATTATGTAAATTGTAAAAGTATCAACAAAAGTAGTATGTATACTAGACAGTTAACTTTTTAATAAAATCTTTGTATACCTATTTATTTTTATGTTGTTATATTATTTTAAGAATGAATGTGTCATTTATATGACACAAGTCAGGTTTTTTTTTATAAAGACCCTTGGAAACATGGCCAATGCCCATTGGGTTTATAGATCTGAATGATTTAATTACATGTTTTGTCTCTTATTCTAATTATTTTAAGTGGTTTTTTAATCTTGGTTTGAAGTTTGGTGGCTGTGATGATTTTGATGATGTTGGATATTAACTGAAGAAGATTGTGAAGTATTTCAGCTAATGATTCAGGCAGATTCGAACTTGTTCTGATGTTGTGGTATATTCCGCATTCAGTGAGAATATGACCAATGACT
>NW_021761444.1:0-621 GCF_005508785.2 Acyrthosiphon pisum
TTAAAAATACATAGGCACAATTTTTTTTATAAGCATTAAAGATCAAATTTTGACAAAATGTTCAACTTTTATATCTAAGGATTGAAAATTTAAAACAAAATTCCACGTAAGTAATTAATTCTGTTACCAAAACATCTAAAAAATACATAAGCACAGTTTATTTTTTTAGTCATTTTAAGTTCATATTTGGACGAAATTACATATTAAAACCTAGAATAACTATTTTAGTTATTTTGTTATGATTGTATAGTATTATTCGTGGGTACTTGAAACTTATAAAGTATACTATTATTTATCTATGATAGTATCACGGTTTGTTGTTGATGTATAACGCGTTATAAGTACCTAATGGATATTGTTAGAGAGCCTTGATATTAAATATCATAATATTAAAGAAATATCATAATATTAAAGATAATTAATATCAAGGCTCTCTACATAGACCACGATTTAAGATAGTATACTATCTTAAATCGTGACCTAGACTGACATGCCGTCTCCGCTCAGAATCGTTTTTCTTATATAGTGATATTATATCATTGAATTCAAATTTAATACTATCCATCATACAGTTACCCACTTGTAACCTACTGTACAGCAGAGCGACATCCACTTACCCCC
>NW_021761445.1:0-801 GCF_005508785.2 Acyrthosiphon pisum
TACTCGGTTTTGTAATTCCAATCATGAGTCTATAGTCTGAGTATTTCATGCTATCAACAATGCATCCTCTTGAGCTAAATTGCAGTTCTTTATATATTTCTTTTGTACTCAAATCAGTTACAAATAATGTACTAGTAGCTGGATGCACTAATGCTAGTTTATTATCATATAAATCAAATTTTGTATCACAATGATCAATTAAGAACTCTTCGTTGAAATCATCTTTATTCAAGCCATAATCAACAGATTTCTGTATCACTTTAAAAAATTTTTTGTTAAATTCCGTATTCTTAATTGAATATACAAATATAATGGAACAAATTTCAAGTACCAAGAATCTTTTATTACCAATTACTTTGAGTGGATATTTTTTTAAAAAACATTTTTTAATAAATTCTCTAAGTAAATTAAATAACGGCAAAATTCGTCTTTCTATAGGTTTATTTGCACCATTTAAAATAAGTATTTCAATTGGTTTTCTATAGTAGTAATTTATATTTACTATATAATCATCAGTATAATATGATTGATTAAAACGTCGACGAGGTATTATAATGAACGGAAAATGGTTATTTTTCATATTCTCGACAATCGTTATATAATGGTTAAAAGTTAGCCAATCATCACATACAGGCCCAAACAATTTTTTTGAAATTATTTCAGCATATACTATGCATTCTGAATCATGTCTTGCCCTATCATTTAGACACCGGGTTGTAATCAACGGCTCGTATATTTAAATTCTTACAAATCCTCGCCCATATCTCATTTTGGTTTAAATATACACATCGCCAGTTCTTA
>NW_021761446.1:0-1096 GCF_005508785.2 Acyrthosiphon pisum
GATTTTATTATTATTTTGTATTTATTTCTATCTTGCTAATTCAATCCCTAGTATTTTTATTATATTCTATTATATTTATGTTTTATTGTATTTTTAAATTTCTCATACTATATTTTATTATTATATATTTTACAATTTATTTTATTGGGGGTGGTACATCTTCCCCCCCTAATTCTATTTCGTCTTTATATTAGTTAATTGTACTAACTACTTCTATCATTTACTACTTGTTAGTATTTACTGATTACTATTACTAACTACACAAAATAAAATAAAAAAAATGATAAAATAGTTTTTATTTATATATAATATATATATATCTACTAGAAACTGTATTACCTCGTTATTCACTGCTTTATTCTTAACTAACTCTTAACTACTTTTATTCTAATTCCTACATTAATTTACATCACTAATAATTATTCTATACTTTCAATATCCTATTTCATAAATTCGTCTGTTGCTCTCCGTAACATTGACCTCGACTGCGTGTAATATTCTCGTAGCTGACCCAATTGTCGCTACGTTCATAATATTTGGTTTTAATCTCTTATCACTTCCGAATTTTAACGCGTTCACATCCCACGTCGACTTTTATTATTATTTATATTTATTTTTATTATTACTATAAATTATTATGTCTATACATTGTTACACACTAATACTATCTTTTTATTTTATAATTCTTAATTAATTATTCGCGATGTATTTATTCGCTTTCGTCGTCATTTTTGTCGTCGATTTCGTAATATTTTTTTAACGTCATTTTTATGCACTGTTACTTTTTTACGATTTCGCGATATAACTACATTTTCAGAATCTAATATTTCTAGAATTTCGTAAGGTCCCCTCCAAAGTGGACTTAATTTATTTCTTTGAGTATGATCTTTAAGTAAAATCATATCATTAATTTTTAACTCTTCCGTTTTTACTTTTTTATCGTAATATCGTTTATTTACTTCTTTATTTTTTATTAACCTACTCCGGGCTATCGTGTGAGCCTCCTGAAGTTTTTGTTTTAAATCGTATACGTAATCGTCATAATTATATCTGGGTTCTGGAGTTGATTTTAATTTAACCGGAATATTTATGTCTC
>NW_021761447.1:0-1844 GCF_005508785.2 Acyrthosiphon pisum
ACTGATAATCTATTTATAAATATATGCATACCTATAATTAATATTACAGAAAAATCTAAATTTCTAGGGCAATGAATTATAATTTATTTTGGTACATATTGGAATAACTGAACCGATTTACAATAGCCAGTTGATTATAAACAAATCATGTTTTTTTTCTATGAATTACAAAAATAAATCTGTGTTTACTGTTTAAAAACTTAAATTATATAATTTATAATTTCTTAATCAGTAATTGTTAGTTGATACTTTAATACTAGTATAAGTATTGTTAAAATTTTTACTCGGCCAATACCCGATACCCGGTTAGTCAGTGCCGCATTGAGACATTTTGCGCCGCGGTGCAAAAAAAAATTTGCACCCCCTAAGCTCCGGTTAAAAAAAATTGCTCCCCCCTATGGGGCCTAACCACGGAAAATATGAGAGATAGATCCTCATTAACCTTTTAGATTCTGAGCACAGAAAAGAATATTTGTTTTACACTGTGTGCTTTTTTTAAAAATATTGTTTAGTTGGTAATTGCTTGATCCTCTCTACGCAAAGATACATTTGAATTTATGTCACCTAAACCTTGCTTTTAATTCATCATATAAATTGTTTTTTTTTTTTAACATATTTAAGTAGGTTGTAGGTATTTCATGAATAAATAAAATAAAATTATATAAAACTATACAAATTAATATTATTTAAAAAAATGTCCAACAGCATAATACCATATATATAATACTGTTATTAAAATAATTAAAATTATACAATTTTAATAATTCACAAGTAAGCATATTTCTGGCCACAACATTTTGGCGCCCCTAAAATACTGGCGCCCGGGGCAGTTGTACCCGGGGCTCCCCCCTAAATGCGGCCCTGCGGTTAGTACTATAAATTTTACTCGGCCAATACTCAATACCCGGTTAGTATAAAACAATTTTACTCGGCCAGTACTCGGTACCCGGCTTAGTACCAGATTTTCTACTCAGAATTTCTCTAGTTTAAATTATGCTAAAAATGTACAATTTGCCATGTACATTTTAGCCAAAAATGAGGAAGTCGTTTGAATTTAGCCCCTTTAAGTTAATTTACGTCACAACTTTTCTCTGAGGTTTTTTGAAGTTCAAAAAACCAACTTTAAATTACTTTCAGATTGGGCTCTGCAATATCAACAATTAGTCCGCTCTAATATGAACAACATGGGCTACATTGCCTCTTAGCTCATCCCTAATACCTAGAATGAGTTTTGCAAGTATAATTATTGTTGTTATCACAAGTGCTAGGGTTTACATTGGCACCCAAAATAAAACATTTTTGTAAAATCCTTAAACAGTTATCTAATTTCGTATTCGATCTATCTTCAAAGTAAAATACTTATGATTTGTCAGACTATATTTAAAATTACAATTTAATTCATTGCTGATACTTACATAACGAGATACCTATTATACCTTTATTATAATTGTACATTATACAACTTTTTCATATTTTTCAGGTTAGTTTATGGAACGAGAAGAATGACTCACAAATTCTTGTTTTATTAGAAAGATCGGTTCAATATATTGACCCTGTTACTTGTCGACATATAAAACCAGACGTATTTGATCAATATGTGACTATTGATAAGTTTTGTTCCAATTTTACACAGGGTAATACAAATTTAGATTTTGATTGCTGTAGTGATAAACGTATAGTAAGTAGCAGTAAAAATGTTTCGTTTTATGGTGGAGATTTTTGATATACCTATTGTACCTAGTTGATATTTGAGGGTCAAAATTAAATTATTCTAGTATTTTTCTTAATAACTTAAAAAAATAATTAATAATACGCGGATTTTTATGTAACACCAGTTTTAGACA
>NW_021761448.1:0-903 GCF_005508785.2 Acyrthosiphon pisum
TATGTATACTAGGGTTGACGGTATTGAAATTTGAAACCGGTATCGCGGTATTAGATTCGGTACCGGTATGAAACGGTATACCGTAATACCGGTATATACCGAAAAACCGTAATACCGGAAAACCGTAATACCGGAAAACCGTAATACCGAAAAACCGTAATACCGAAAACCGTGGTACCGGAAAACTGAAAAATACTGAAATGATATGCTGAGGGAGTAAACAATTTTTAAAAAACATTATATTACAATATACCTAATATGTTATATTATTATATTTATTTTATTATTTAATTATATAGAGAGTATGGCAAAGAAACTACCTTATTTAAAAAAAATAATAACACACAGTGTCACAGTGTAGGGGATGTCTTTTTTAATTTTTTTTTTTTAAAATCATATTTTTAAGGTGATGAAAATAATAAGGGTATTTCTTTTTGTAATAAGACAAGATAGATAAAGGAGTACCTTCCCCTCTTAGGCTTTTTTTAAATTGATTTCACCAACACATCAATAAAAAATGTATGTTATATCAGGGTCTGTAAAAGGCAAAAAAAGCACACTCTGAAAAGGATTTCCAAAAAGCTGAGCACACCACTAAATACAAGAACTGTCTCTTAATAATAAAAAATTATTAACTCAGTAAAATTTAAACATAAAATAAACAAATTTATTAGTATTCTTTTACTAATAAATAAATAGGTAATAGCAATACAAGCACTGACTTTAACTGTTTTACTTTAAACTGTTCAGCAAATAACCGGTATACCAAAAAACCGTCACCAAACGGCAAACAATACTACGGTTTTTCGGTAAGCACCGGTGTTACGGTTTTCCGGTATGCACCGGTATTACGGTTTTCCGGTATACACCGGTGTTACGGTTTTCCGGTATGCACCGGTATTA
>NW_021761449.1:0-1425 GCF_005508785.2 Acyrthosiphon pisum
AAAATTAAATTGGGATAACATACTAATGAAATAAGAATTGGAGAATTACATATTATTGGTAACGAATAAAGTGACAAATTTAAAGAGGGGAGATAAAAATCGCCTAACAAGACAAATTTAGCTTTTGGGTTCGATATAAAAAGTTCATTGACGGCTGTAAAAAATTGTTCATAAAGTATTATAGGAGAGAGAGGAGGAATATAAACGCAACCAAGAATCAAAATATTAGGACCTAAATTAATTAACACAAATACATGTTCAATACTTTTAATAGAAACATTTAAGACTTTGCAAATTAAGGTAGATTTAACTGCAATTAATACACCACCACCTCGACCACTTGAGCTGTTGAGTGATGATCTATCACAACGAAAAACTATGTAATTAGAGAAGTTGAGTTCAGACGTAGATATAGATGGATAGAGCCAAGTTTCCGTGAAAGCGATGATATCCAAACCAGAAGTACATAAAAGTGGAGTAAGAGTATTTAATTTTGACACTAGACTTCTAACATTTTGGTAGTAAAGTTGGAATTCGGTAAAACTTATTAGTTTTTTTTGACCGCGGAATTGACAATTGATGGAATACCCTTGACGTATTTTATTGTTAGTTTTGACTCACCATCTGAACGTCTTTAATCTAATTCTTTACGCAGATTTTGAAAATACAAATGTTGTTTGGAAGTCTTGTCACTTGTTATTCTAACCTCACTGAAAATTTGATCAGATTTTAGTTTTCTCGAAGAATTCAAGGTCTTGAAAACATCAGAGGCGGAAACTAGTGAAATTTTCAAAGGGCGAATCTTACCGTCAAATTTTCCGAGTAGCTGAATTGCAATCGGTTTAATGTCCAAAGCGAGTTTAGTAAAAATAAGAAATATTCTTTAAAAAATAATTTGTAGAATAATATAATACATATAACACGCTATTATTATATTTCACCCTTATATTTATATTATGGGTCCGAATATTGAGTTTTGTCCACACAAATAAGCCACATCTGGCGATGGGCATAGATGATGGTGACCCGGCGGACGCACATGGCCAAGACAGTGAAGGTCGGGTGATCCAGCGGACGGGTGGACACACGTGGTCGAGACGATGCATTCCGGTATACGACGCGCAGGATCCGCTCGAGGATGGACCTTTTTCACTGTATTTTACACATGTGTGTATATCAATTGGTGTACCTGTTCAATATTGCGTACGCCGAACGATGTAGGTGGGGGTGACTGTCGATGACGATAATTTTGGACACTTGACCGCTGTCCGCTCAATATTAAATCAGTCCTATTTTCTCTACAGTACAAAACAGACCTCTCCAGATAATATCAGTCGCCAGCTCAAGTCAAAAATATTACACCTCCGTAAGAATAAAGTGAGTTTTATTTAATAATTATTATATGCTGTCGTATTACACTAGTGT
>NW_021761450.1:0-811 GCF_005508785.2 Acyrthosiphon pisum
TAAACAAAATTATAACCGTTTAGCAAACTCATTGAAAAAACTGATCGCTAAACACAAGGATACAGTTCTCACTCACAATTTAACCAATCTTACTCCAAAAGATGGCAGTCTTTGGAAAGCTACTAAGAAAGTCTTACGCTATAAAGCTTCTAATCTACCATTAAAATAATCCGACGGGAGTCTAACCACCTCTGATTTAGAAAAAGCTGAGCTATTCAAACTACACCTCTCTGAGATATTCACCCACACTTAGATATTGTAGATTTAGAAAACACTATTGTTGTGAATACTGCTCTTGATGCTCCTCTTCAACCCTCGCCACCAGTTAAATCTTTCTCACCTAATGAAGTCAAATATCTATGATGCGCGTGTGTAAGATGGAGACAACACATGCGACCATGCGGGTATGACGTCCTCTTAACACATTTTTTTAGATTCTAAGCAAAGTAATGAATGTATTGATCTTACAATAATGTGTTTTTTTGTTTTTTTTTTTTTTGTTTGTCTGTGTAGCCGTGTTGGTACATGTGATAAGTAGCCAAAATAATCCTTCGATTTTCAACGTCAATAACTTTTCTGATGGGAAAATGAAACTATAGTCGGGGGAATGAAAAGTTGCCGCTGACGATATGATAGCAACCTTTTTGTTTTCATCGAAAACAGGGGTTCTAAGACTCGTATCCAATATTATTTTAATACATTTGTTTGTATGTATTCATATGTAATTGTATCTATATCTTATATATTTCAAAATACACGCTGGTTTATTTTGCGAAACAATCACAACAATTCACCACCAGAAGCGCGCATA
>NW_021761451.1:0-812 GCF_005508785.2 Acyrthosiphon pisum
GTTGACTCGTGTGAGCTGCCTCCGTGGAGTTGAAACGTTGATAGTAGTCGCTGCACCGGAACTGGACCTCTGAAGTTGACTTGACTGCTCGCCTCGACCCCAGAAGTTGAAATTCGCCGCGTTGACTGCTTGACTCGTCTCTAACTCCTTGAAAGTTCCGTACTCGACTGCGCCAGTGTAATATTCTCGTCGTTAGGGCTGGTCAGAGTAATATTCTGATAGCCGTTTAACCACGAGTATATTATGTTTTTGTAGGACGCAAGGCCACTTGCGTTGATGATAAAGATGTTGACAGGGTTGTTATTAAATAAATATAGACTGATGAAATATTCTATGTGGTTTATTAAAATGTTCTTCAGTAAAATTTACTAAGTCCAAATAATTAAATTATTACACAAAGTGACGTGAAGGTGCTCGTAGTGCAGTGGAGAAAACACGTCTGAATACAGGCCGTCTCCGGTCTGCTTTTATAAGGGCCCAGGCTCTCCTACCTACCCCCTGGTCCATTGACTTATCCATATTGCGTCGTCGCATTTATCGGTGTCCCGTGTACACGTGTGAACCTAATCATAATTTATGTTTCCACGAACCGACTATTATCTGTTGCATTCTCATCCTGCTTTATGGTTTTTTGTATTATATCTATTTTGTGATTAATAAGCTCCCATATCCTGTCGTTTAATATGACTTGTAGTTTTGAATGTATTTTATTATATTATTATCCCTCCGTCTAGCAACCCATATATATAGATTATTGTGACAGTCTTTCACTCCCCCTAGTATCATTCTTTACCACCTGTATTATTACATTA
>NW_021761452.1:0-798 GCF_005508785.2 Acyrthosiphon pisum
GTTATTTAGTATAATACCTAATTAATTTTATTTTTTTTTCAAAATTCACTTTTACTTTAGTATTATTAAAAAATAATTCGCTTCCTACAAAACACACACACAAAAAGCGGAGAAATTCTTATATTGTTTCGAAATTAAAATTGGACTTCTGGAAATATATTTTTTTTCAGCTTATTAATCTAAATTAACAAAAAACGACCAGCTTTCCACAGCCCTAATATAGTCTTTATTTTTGTTAATACATTTTAAGAATATTCGAACAAAAAATGGAATGTTTTGTTTACAACACATTTTGATATAATATATTAATAGGTATGCTTATATTAATGAATACATTAACCTATAGTTGTTAAAATAAATATATTGTCGTAAAAAGATTAGATACACTTTATGAACAAATGGGTCATAATTAGATATTCTAGTATTTCAAAAGCTAGAGAAAAAAATTAAGTGCCCCCTAACAAATTTCCTGGCTACGGCACTGAGTATACATATAGTAAAAAATACTGATGTGGGTGGGGGGGTATAGTCTATACCTAGTACCACGTGGCTAAAACTCATTCCATTTTAAGCCAGACGCATAGCTGCAGTGTGCAGTTCAATGTAGATAGTTACAGAAGATATGATTATGTAAGTAGATAGCTGATAGATTTATTAGCGTTTTTTTTAGGGTGACTAAAAGGACTGCAGATCTCCCAGTTATGTTTCTGAGCATTTTTAAAAATAAAATGTTTTATATACATTGACATCACAATATTTATTTTTGTGATTATTATATTACCCGTTACCATTTTTTTC
>NW_021761452.1:3074-4047 GCF_005508785.2 Acyrthosiphon pisum
TGCAAAATGGCTAAATCCATGATAAAAAATTTAAAAAAATATGGTATTGGCAACTTTATGATACGCATACCCAGGGGTGGATAGGCCCAATAAGGAAAAAGGGATTTTCCATGTGGGCTCCCGTCTATGTTTATGTTGGGGGGCCCCACTCGGGTGCACACATTGTTTTTTTTCAAAATAAAATATTCACCAAATAGAAATAATTTAAATTTAAAACTATTTTTTTTAACTAAATTTTTTTCTGTTGGTGGGCCTCTTAAAATATTTCCCTGTAACAAAAATACTACCTATCCACCCCTGCGCATACCCTTCACCCCATCGACCAAGGTCATAGAAGATGGACCGAGCCGTCGACCATCATACGAAGCTGTAACTAGTTCGCCGCTTTTCATTGTTTGTCGTGATTAATATAATATTATACACATAGGCACAAATAGCGTTTGGGATTTGGGGGGGGGGGGGGCTAAAGCCTTACTTTGATAATATTGAATAAGCTTAAAACAAAATGTAGGAAATTTTTGGGGGGCTATGGAAATTTTTGTGAGGGCTTAGCCCCTAAAGCCCCCCCCCTATTTTCGCCTATGATTATACACATTATGTGGCTAACTGGTTGCAATGAATTGCGCAAACTCCAACGGTGTCCGTTGCTATCATTCATAGGTACCACGGACTAAGATATATCTTAGTCCGCGATTTTACCATTCTATTTAATCATGTCTAAATCGTAATATGACAAAACAATGTATTTTTTTTTTATAGATATTTTTATAAATATAGCCCGAAATATCTTCACTGCTCCTATAAATACTAAAATGAACAGAAATAAATTTCCATTATGGATTATAGTGACTATTAACATAAATAAAATTTCCAGATATTACTAAACTGCATGTTTTTTTATTTACATATCAAATATCATGCCTCTATACCCCAAGGTTTTTAGATCTAAAAAACCTTGCTCTTACCCACGGAA
>NW_021761453.1:0-2911 GCF_005508785.2 Acyrthosiphon pisum
CAGCCTCTTTAAATATCTAATAACAATGTGTCTATAAAAATACTTTCATAAAGTTATAGATCTAATTCATTATAAATTATACTATAATAATAACACAATAATTATAGGTATATATTATGACCGTTATGTGTAAAAATCAGATTTTGCCGTCAAAACCACTAAAAATAGTACACACAACGTTAGAGATTCAATTAATTATGTGAAATACCACACGAATAGCTTAACTAATTCTATGAGTTTTGAATAATAAAATACACGTTTAACTCAACAGATTAAATTTCTAAGGGAAGGACACCCTTAGATTGTATTTTTTATATATTTTTGGTGAATATAAATCGGAAATAAAATTATCATGCAATAGACCAAAATGTCATGAAATTAAAATAATGTTATGAATTGAGTTGATTGTTTAAACCTAACCTAACCGTTGAAATATAATAGGTATTGAACTATTGAATAAAGAATATTATTTTATATTTTTATCCACATGTAACTTTTCCTTAATAGACTATAATTTGTTTGATTACTATTTTCTTTTCAAGCTTTTATTATAAACTAGCTGTCCCGCCCGGCGTTTCCAGTCCCAAAGATTTGTTTTTTTTTGTAGATATATTTGTGAAAAATACCTTTATCGATTTCATTCATCTTTTTTATAAGTTTCCTAATACTTTATTTAACTATAACTTTCAGTTACTATATTTAACAGTCGTTAAATTTTCTGAAATTTTCCAATTTTCTTCATTTCTGTAAGAACCTTCTACAAAGTATTACAAAAATTTAAAAAAATATGAATGAAATCAGTAAAGGCGTTCTCAAGTTATGGCATGAGCAAGGGATATTTATTATATAATTATAATTATACGCGAAGTGATTATTTTGTGACAAATAAATTGAATATTATTATTTTACATTAATTAAAAATATAGTTTTATGTAATTTCATTGTATATCTTTTATATACCTATATTGAATAAACATTAAACATATCAAAATAAAATCTTTTGAACATTATTATTTTTTTACGTTTGTGATTCTAGGTTAAAATTTAATATTATAATGTACCTACATCACTAGAAAACACATTAAAAACCAATCTTTTCTTTTTGTCGTGATGCTGGGACTGCTTGCGCATTACCTCGACAAAAACCTATACTAAGTACTATTCATTATTATATTATTTGTGTTATTATTATTTTTATTATTATTATTATTATTATTATTTTTAAATAAAACAAATAAAGTTAATATATAATATATAAGTAAACGATAGTTGGCCAACGACCCTTAAAAAATTAGTTATGACTTTGTTAAGTTTTTTGGAATTATCAACAAGCTTACCGTTTAAAAAGAAGTATATAATTTTTTGTAAATAAAAAGGGTGACTTTACCTAATGACTAATGAGTAATGATAATAATAAAAATAAATACACAGTGTAATAATTAATGTAAATTATTTAATTAGTATTTTTATTTTTTAGTTTAAGCTCACTTTAACATTTAAGCTTATCTAAATATTGTATTATAAAGTAATTTTAGTGATAATCTTAATTTAATGCTTAATTAATTATTAGACTATAATGTATACAAAATTAAAGACGAGCGTGTGTTGTTAGAACACATTTAAATATTTAATGAAGATATCTTTGCATGAAAATTAACATTTTGGTTATTAAATAATACTTTTAAATAATGCAAATGTATATTCATACATTAATGAAATATAATATAAAGGTGCACACATTTCGATTGATGAATTCAAAATAAAGTTATTCCATATTTTCCTTACGTATTTACAAATTGGCTTCATTTGTATAATAATGCAACTACGCATATTTTTATTTAGATCTTGGAACTAGAAATAAAAATAAAATAAAAACTTAAACAATAGGTAGGTAGGTACTATAAATTTGATTCTCAGTTCCTACCTACCTAACGATGTTTTAATATTATATGATCTGATCGCCAAGACGCAATACCTAATCAAAAGATAAAACGCAAAGACGTTAGACCTTTTGTTGTATCTCAGATTTATTTACACCTGTTTTTTTTCCCACTCTGACACAAATTAGATAAATTGCAAACTCTTGTCCTTTTTACACGTCGTGTGTCGTTGCCAGGTTTTTTTTTTATTTTTATTAGATAAACTAGCAGAGAACCTTAGCCGACCAGTAGTAGCGAGGAAAAATAAATCCGTCAATTGACAACGTCTATATACGTATATCGGTGCACGCACAGTACTTGTTTGTATTGTGTGTATCTATGGCGTAACCCGGGCAAAAGGTCCACGTAGTAATTAAGTTTTAATCCCTTTGGTCCTCAGCAAACAGGGATGGACGAAGAAAAAAAAAAGAGGACCAGTGGGGTCGCATATAGTTTCCAATTTTCTCAAGTATAACTCAAACGGAGCAAAGCCTATACAAAGTGGCCACGTGCTCTGAATATTTCGTGTACATATATTGAGAGAGGGGAATCGTGCCGCGATTAAATCTAGTTTATGGATACATTATATGGCGCTAGGTAATTGTCGTATCGACCTGCGCAAATAAGGGCGATTGCGTTAATGGGAGACGGTTAAACTCCTTTAATGCTTGTTTAATGACCTCAAGGCTATTTTTTATTTTTATTATTATGGTTATCATTATTTTATTATGTAGGTGCTATTTTCATTGTTATTTGTATTTATTATTATTGTTTTTTTTCGAGTGGAAAATTTGAGGTGATGAGTTGTAATTCATGAACCAGCGCGCTTAAGTATGTAATCAACGAATAGTTTCATTTCTCTTGCGTACTTTCATGGAGAATGTACGTGATAAACCATAAAGAAATAACGCTTAAACGAACTTGCAACAAGTTGCCAACAATTTTTTTTTCATTCCTCTTAAGTCGTAATTACACTGGTATCATTATTTTTA
>NW_021761454.1:0-922 GCF_005508785.2 Acyrthosiphon pisum
TGCAAGTCGGCTACCATAGTCGGTGAATAATTTTCGTTAAAGTATTATAGTAGCACGGTTCGAGATAATTTTTACGTAACGCACTTTCATCTGGTATATGTTTGCCAGTGTATTTCTCTAAAAATGTACGAAATTAAGGAACTTGCATTTTATACCCAAGGTATATTAGCTGCTACTAAGGCTAAACACAAATCTTTGTTAAAATCATTTAAGTTGTTTTCATTGGGAGTAGCTTCTGATAAAAATAATTGTTTTGATGAAGTATTTAATTTACGTTTCAAACCATTTTTGTGGACATTAGTATGTACATGTTGTGTTACCTGTGATTTTTTGGTGCAAGGAATATTTCTGTCACAAACTTAACAAAAAATTATTGCACCATCTGTCGTGAAAATCGTTTGTTGGTTATTGTATGACGAAATCCATTGAGCAAATAAACTTTTTAAGCTGCTTGAAGTTTTCGGCATATTTGTATTTTATAGTAATATGAGACGAGTGGAAAGAAAATATTATGTAAGTAATAATATATCACACTCAGATATCAACACGAGGCGCGATGGACGACTAGTAGACGACGAATAGTCGTGACAGCTAACGAAAAACCCGATGTGGTATCGCAATCGATAAGGAATACCTGGAGATTAATTTTTATTAAAACCCAGAAATAAATCATTTAGTGAACATTGTATTTATCAAAGTGCTGATATACATGAAATATGTTCATTATATGCCGATGTTAGAAAAATATTCTCAAATATTCTCTAACGTGTTAAATATTCTCTAACCCCTAAAATATGCTTTTTTATGCAAAATAAATTTTTTCTTGTGAATTCTGTGTTTCATGAATCGCAAAGATTTCTCACTCCCATTTAACTGCATAGACTAGAAACAAATATGTAAAATCATAAAAATCCGACCTCTA
>NW_021761455.1:0-759 GCF_005508785.2 Acyrthosiphon pisum
TATCGTATATATAAAATGCTAATATAAACATTCAGTGAAATTTTCAAGTTTCTACAGCCACTCGTTTTTTAATTACAACAAAATAAGAAAATCGTTACGTTATTTAGTTTCTTATGGACATTTTTTTTTTAGATAAAGGTAGATTATCTTATAAGGAATCTTGTATTACATTTTAAAATCTTAGTTCTAAAAAGAAAAATTTTTACGAATTATTAACTCATAATAATTTGTTAATTTTCGTGTTTTTTTACATATTTGTCAATTTTTGAACTTTAAATGCTAATAAAAAAAAACTGTGACTAGGGTTTTTAATATTTTTCAAATGTCATTGTAACAATATAGTAGGAGCCTTGTATTAATTTTTCAAGTATTTTTACTCTACAAATAAAGTTTTATTGACATTCATAGAAAAAAAAACTAATTAAATTGGAAACTGAAAATGTCCGTAAACAGCTCAAAACAAATCAAAACATTTTGAAAATTTTATCATGTATAGAAAATGGAAATTTAAACAACCAGTGAAAACTTCATGCATCTACAGTCATTCGTTTTAAAGTTACAGCAAAAACCAAAATCAATTTTCTCGAAAACAGATTTTGCGTAAAAATTCCCGTTTTTCCTTAATTTTTCTTTTGTTTTTCACGGCGCTTTTGAAAACTATTTTTATAACTTTTGACCTCCCAAAGTACCAACTAGATTTCACTTTTCTATCAGAAAAGGTACTGTTGAAGAAAATCCAAGCACTTTTACTGTCCTAAA
>NW_021761456.1:0-1442 GCF_005508785.2 Acyrthosiphon pisum
AAGAATAAATATATGCAAAAAGCTCATGTTGTGGACAATAGAAATTGGAAGGGCCGGGAGCGTTACAACAATAGAACGCGCGCCCGATCACCTTTGCGTAATTGCGTGCGCTTATAATTGTTGGATGAGTGTCACACCGACTTGTTTTTTGTGTGTATTTATGTAATAGTACTCAACAGGAATTGGACAGGTTCGCCGAGCAAGACCTGTTAGTACTAGTGTGCAGGTGGTGTGTGTAGATGTGTATATGTGTGGGTGCAATTAAGCTAATAATAAAAAATAACAATACTGTTTCTTATAGTAAGGAAGTGTTGTGTATTACTGGTTGCAAAATGACAGTTTGTAGATATATATATGCATAGGAACATAATGATATAAAATATAATAACAATATAATATGGCCCTCTTGGCTCAATAGAGTAAAAATAATATAATAAGGTTTCAATAATACACAATATAATTTATGGTCCCTTTGACCCAACAGGTAAAAAATAATAATATAATACTTGGTCGTATGATAGTATGATACCACTGACCAATAGGTATATACGTATAGTAATAAGTACTAATAACTAATAAATAAAACGGTCCTTAAGACCAAAACAGAACAGTATGATACAATAATAATATATAAAACACTCACGGTTTGTCGGTGCTCTGCTGGCCAGCCGCTACCTAAGCTATATAATAATAACAAATAATAATTCGCGGCGATTAGCGCGACAAGGAAACAATACAATTATGATATTTTAGATGGCGATTCGCGCCTACACAATTACACCGTTTTATATAAAAAAGAACGGCACTATGCGCTCATAAAAACAATAATAAAATCGGGAAGAAAAAGAAACAACGAAGCAGCGATTAGCGCATGTATTTAATAATAAATTAGACGCGTGACGGTCGTACGCCTTTGGGTCAGCGAACAGTACTGCTTAATTATTTGTGGTGGCCGTGTTAATCTGTACATAGAGCGGTGAGCCATCGGCGACCGGTTTTACATATTACATAATAATTCACAAAGACATATTTATAACAAAAAATTAAACAATATAAATAATAATCAACTGGTAGGGATGCGCGTATATGTGTGTGTGTGTGATTACGGCGAGATATAATAATTGTGTTGTTGCATTTTGGGCGGCAACATTTCTCCCCCCGTGAAAATGGTAATTTTCAGGAATCTTCAAACTCTTTCTCGACTGGCAGCAGACATAATTTGAGGACTGGCCTTTTCGTCTCTGTACCATTAGCAGTTCGTATGGTGACCACTCGGATATGACCGTCCCTTCCTGGGTGTAGACATGTTATGCGTGCCATCTTCCACTTGCATGGAGCCATGTTGTCTTCCCTTACAATTACGACATCGCCGACTGCTAATGGCTTGGTTGCCGTAGTCCATTTTCCTCTGACCTGCAGCTGAGGCAAGTATTCCGAGGTCC
>NW_021761457.1:0-6110 GCF_005508785.2 Acyrthosiphon pisum
TAAATACAAAAATGTTTATTTAAGTGGCATTATAATATGATCTTCGAATTTCATTATATCCTACTTATAAGTACCTAACTGTATTTTAAAAATCCAGGATATTAAAAGTATATATAGATTATATTAATATAAAAGCCAATAGGTATACTTAATACAATTATTAATCTACGTAAATAGTGTAGATATCTACATCATATGCTCAAATACATATTATAAAGGCGGAAGTCACATTTGATTATTTCCGTGATTTTTGGTATAATTGGTACATGTGTTGGTTATGCGAATTTATTATACAGTATGGCTCATTATTACATCGTTTAACCCACCTACACAATAAATATTTTTAAAAAATAAAGCAATCTACGAGGGTGGTGCCAAAACGGTTAATATTATTATACATAAATACAACGCGTACCCGTCACTACGTTAGCTGTCTGTCAAATCACCACGGGTGACTGGAACTGTTAGTTTTCACGCCGATCCGCCACCCTGAGAGCCTATTATATCATTAACAATAATCCATTGTTTAATATTCAGAATATTTTTTTATTCTCTTGTATGACTTTTGTCGGGGAAACAAAAAAAATGGTAGTTTCTTTTTTCTTTTTTCTGTTTGTTTCCTGAACAAATCCCGACATGCTGCGAACACACGCACGCTGGGTGAAAAATATAAAAAATTACCCTGGTGCATTTACAATAGTTTAATTTGCAATAAAAGCTTTAAACATATATATTTGGTGAAATTATACACCCTCAAGTCATATATGATTGTGTTCAAATCGTACGCATAATATAATAATAAGGACCATATAAAATATTAATATCGTAGTCATACGGGGTGGTCTTGGAAATTCGAACTGCATTTAAATGACTGTATAAAAGTTAAATTCATTAATTTCATTATAATGCACTATAGTCTCGCTTCAAATACACTTTTGTTCGACATTTCCTCAATCATAGAAACCAATTTTATTCGTTTAATATGTATACCATAATATAATAATATACTATACCTAATATACCTGCAGTGAGATGTGCATAATAATTATCGGGTAGGTACCTATCAAAATCAGCTCGGCATATGATATAGCCATATAAGTATCACATATACCTAATAATATAAGTAACGACGAATTTTTTTTCCGGCTGTTCTATACACTGCTGCTGCTGTTTCAGCAGTATATATATGACTACCGTGCAGAATCGTCGACGGTATAATAATAATATCTTCATGTCGATCGGTTACGTTGTACGTCAAATTCGAAATTGGTCGCGAACAAAAAAATAATAAAAGGGCATGTGGACGTGTTTCTTTGATAGCATACATGCGTTCTAGACAGGCTTGACAAATTTCTGAAGGGCCGGTAACGTTTTACTGCGGGGTCTCAATTTCAGATGTTTGTATTAATAAAAAAAAATACATATCCCCGTGCACGACCCTAACTTAAGTGAATAAATAGGATGCTCTTTTATCGCGAACCGGTAGCGCGACAAAGCCATTTATATAATAATAAGCGTAACTATGTATATAATATATACCTAGGTACCGGACACTCACAAAACAGTAAACACGCTTTACTTATATAATATTATTATGTAGGCACTCATTCCATATTGACGCCGTGGGGATGAAAATAATTCAACACGGTGTGCAACGATTTTCAACAATATGTACAAAATAAAACGAAATGCATATGGATATAATAACGAAAAAAAATGATGTTACTTTTTCGTTTAAAAAATAGGGCTTTACAAATATCGGTCCTTTTTTTAAAAATGTATTACAAAATCAGTCCATAACGAATAAAAGTAGTAATAATTAATAATTATAGGTATAAAATATAAATAATGGTACAATGTCATACGTTACAGACTACAGTGTTATATACTATTTTACAAATTGTATAGCAGTACAAGTATATAACATTGATGATGTAGATACATTATTAATGACCTATAAATATGAACAAAATATATAAATATTAATTCCTGGGATCTTTAGTAACATTGTTGTTTATTATCTAAAACTTTCAGTATCATAAATAAATTGAACACGTTTTTTATTTGTCTCAAATATCCTAGCCCATATAGGTACATTCGTTTTCACTCATAACTCATTTAAATAACTTGGAAAATAACACGTTGCTCCATAAAAATTACTTTTAAAAAGTTATTTCGTTACAATTGCGTTAATTTGAATAAAATATAATGGAATTACCACAGCGTTACTGCAAATGTTATTTCGTTACAGTAATTTGAAATTTGCGTTACGTAGTTAATACCCAACACTGGTACCTTTTAAACGGCGATTTAGTTGTGTACAATAGTTTTTCGTGGGTGAGGTAGGTTAAGAAATGAATGAAAGTACCGTTATATACCAAAAACCAATATAATATATTTTATAAGCTACTTGGTGGTGGTATTAATCCATACCCATTTATAAAACGATTTGTAATAATAAAAGAGAAAACAGATTATGGTCATTTAGCTAAAAAATAAAAAAATACAATACACACAGGTATCTAAATCTCTTTGGTCCGGTCCACGTGTATATTTTTTTTAAGGTCTCGAAAAAAAACCTCTATACATCTTTATTGTGGATGATACTGCGAACATCATATTATAGAGAGGGCAAAGAATCTTTTTGGTATTCCTCTGCATTTTGGGTATATTTGTAGTACCGGATTATGTGAAATTGGGTGAATGCATTTCCGTGCAGATGATAATACTTAATGAGGATTTTTTTTTTTTTAAGAAGAATTATTTAAACTGGCCGAAACGAACGCATTACAAATTTACCTACACAATGGTGGTACCTCGGGTAGTCGACTATATTATAATATGTCTGTAAGTTGATGTGTAGATATTCGTTTTACAAAAAATGTATTTTATAATAATTGGTATGGCACAGGTGATATTTATCTTGTGTTTTCGAGCCCGAGGACTAAAATTAAATGCGGCAGTAATTTCGCACAGTTTGACGTTCAACAAAGAATTATTATCGTGAATCTATCATCAGTAATAGTTTTTCTGGGTCTGAAAAAATTATAAAAAAAAAAATATCTAAATTTAGATATAATTGTGTAATAATTTATGTAAAGGTACTTTAATTTATTGTCATATTCATATACTCATGCCTATATAGTACGCGCAGTGTTGGTGTTCAAAGTGCATAATTGCATAATATATGCAAACTGCAATCGTCACTGCAACACATAGTCCATTAGTACTTATATATTATACTGTACATATACACCTACACGATTTTTGGTTATATTATGTCTATACTCTATATAGGTGTGTAACCTGCACTCTGCAACGTATTATGTCGCATTGTTAGACCTGCATCATTTGTTATAAATAGATACATTATAATATGTGCAATTTATGTATTTACATAATAATATTATATTATATTATTTACACTGCAGACCGGTACGCTTATTCGGTCCCCACCGTTGTTGAATGACAATAATAATAACAATAATACTATAATGACTTGACGAAAATCTACGTGAACGGAGGGTGTCGTCGTCGTCGCCGTCGAGAGATGCAATGTTATAATATATATTGTAACATTATATACATTGCTGCTGCTTCAGCAGATGACCTCGTCCCGAAACGTTTTATTCTGTTTGAGTTATTTTTCAAGAATAATAGCCCCCCTGCTCGGCTATTATAATATATAATGGAACGTCGCGCGCGCCCCTTTTTAAACCCTCTAAACGACTTCACATTGTCAAAGCCCAAGGGTAACTATCGTTGATCCGATAGTCCTCCAGCACTATAATGCATGTAAAATAATCATAACACGTTAAAACAATAAGAAGAGCATTTTAACATCTATTAACGTGTCATAGGTACACCTACCTATATTTAACCTCCATATAGTCGTTATACCTGCGTATTATACACCTATATAAACGACCAAACCGCTGTTTAAGGGATCTGTTTTACGTTTTTTTTTTCTGTTGTTATTATTATTATATTTTTTTCATATGGCCGTTTTATAATAATTTCTTTATAAAACGTTATTTGTTTTGTCCCGAGTGACACGGAAATTAATTGCACGTCGTTTGTAACGACTGCGTGCGTTACCGGCCTGCCAAGGCGGATTGGTGTTAAAATGAACATAAAAAAAAATTAATAATGTAGGTACATATTATTATAAATGGTGCATTGTTCGGAGTAAACAAAACTAGCTATGTGGAAATGGACGAGTTTACACGTGTGCTTACAATAATAAGTCGAGCAGTTTTTCGCCCGTGGTCATCGTTATATTATTATACAAACCTATTAAACGTCTAGGAATCTATTTAAAATATTAACAAATGACAGTATAGGTACATACAAATATAACATTAAATGAAAGTTGCATTTTTTTCCAAACATATATCTAATATCTATGTACCAGCAGTTAACATGCGTCCACGCAGATCTGTAAACGCTGAGCCGTTTAAGTTTTCCTGTAAATATCAGTAGTTCTGGGTTAGGTGTTAGGTGTATTTATATCAAATGTATTTAAGTTGTGTTTTATTATATTATACCTATATGATTAATTTTTCATGGGAGAAAACCGTGAAGTGTGAAAATAAAATAATTATTATTTACAATTTCTTTAGACTTGCAATATAATAATTTCACTAATCATTTTGAATATAATTTTCAAAAATAATAATTTTATAAATAGTACAATTTCATCAGTTAGTAGTTTTCTTGCAGTGTTATAATACACTTTTATACCTACCGTGAATCGATTGAAAATATATTGCATAAATTAACCTTGTTCTTAGAAAGAAGTGCGTGATTTTAAAAACCAAAATACATTTTCGCTGATTCACTGATTGAATAATAAGAGATAATTCAAAAGAAAAATCAAATATGGCTTGTGGTAGGTCATACCTATTACAATTTATAATATGACCATGAAAAATAACATGTCAATAAAATTGTAATAATTCTTGTCATATTTATTTTATTTAGCGTCTATATATAGGTATTATAGTATAATAATTATACTATAATTATACTATAATACTATAATACTATAAATTATTTATATACAAAGTAAAGTCGCAAATAAGCTTCCTTTTTTTTCGTTTAGGTCATTCTTATGGTACCTTATATACGTTTATCTCATGTATAATTTTTCTAGGGCTCGCTAGTTTTGTGGGAGGCATAATAATTTCACTTATCATTTTGAATATACCCATCCCGCCCTATTGGCACCTATAATACACGATGCATCAGTATATTTAATATATAATTTGAAAAGCAAATATTTACGACGACCGGCGAACAAAAAAAAGTTTGTTCGTTATTTCCGCAAAGATTTAGCGTGCAAAACCTTTTTAATTGATTTCCACTCGAACGCACTTATGAGATATTATAGACATGAAATAGTTGTACATGCGTGTAGTACCTACATCATGTTATATTATTGTGTACAATAATTGTGTTACCTACCTACATCAGCCAATCGATTGAAATAGCGCGTCGATTCGGAAGAATTTCTCAGCTGGAAACAACACATCACACACGTCGTCGATATTATTTGATTATTTTTACCCTTTTTTATTATTATTTACCCTCGTGTCGTAATGACTTGTACCTTATTCGAACGCACTGCACCCTCGTGCGCGCGTACAACTGCCAGCGTGAACGTTTTGTCGTCACATTAGGGCCTCTTTGACTCTCCCAGCGTGATCCGAAAACAACACGTATGTATATATAGGCATCGGTACATCGCATCGTCGTCCTCGCAGCATATTAAGTCCGTCGGTGAGATTCGCGAATGTATTGTAATAATAAATATGTCACGACGCTATTTCGTACATGCATTATACTTAGACGAATAATTTGCGCGCACTTGTACGCGAAAACATAAAAAAAAACTCACTCGACCGACGCATAATATATAACAATGAATAATTGTGTCCATCATCATTCATCAGTATATTAAATTCAAGTCTACGTGCGACGTGTGTCTGTGTGTGTCTGTGTTTGTTTATCGAGGACAGACATCTGTCAACAGTCACCGCCGCCGAGTCCGTTTACGCAACCCTTTTGTCCGTCCCCATCATCATATTATATAATAATATGTACACATT
>NW_021761458.1:0-894 GCF_005508785.2 Acyrthosiphon pisum
GTAGGCCACATGTTATACGGATTTTATGTCGTATAACCTGTGTGCCAGGGAGGCGTCGCAAGACGCGGGTCCCTCAACAAATGATTCCCCCCTGTTTTCGGCTTATACAAGGCCAGTATGCTTTTCCGGTAACCCTGTGAGGACATGCCATGATCGATATGGTGTGTTGCCTCCTGCGGGCCGGGAAAGTATGCACCAAAATTATTATATTATATTCTTTCACATTTGCCATGTGCCCAAAATTATTATATTTTTTCGCATTTGCCGTGCGCCAAACTTATTATATTTTATATATTTACTATATTATTATTTGTAATGCTCAATATTATTCTTGAACTGTCAATTTAATAGACCCACGTGATTACCTTAATACAAATCTTATTATTTTAATATTATTTTTCCCCCTAAATAAATCCTCGGCATTCACTTGCCGTTGCGTGTTTAAAGCCTACGAGCTCCACCGACATGGCCCTCGGGTCATCACGCGGTGCGGCTCGTAGGTCACGATAAAAGTGATCCCCTTTTGTCGTGGGTGGTTTGCGGAGCCCTAAAAAAGCTACGGAATCTCACACCCTGGACTTTAAAAATTTTTTAAGTATTGAATAACTTTTTAAATACTTTCAGCATGAAGTATTTTGAATAGTATTTTAAATACTTTTTTTGTATTAAATACTTTTTGGTATTGAATACTTTGGTTTTTTATTTCGAACATTTTATTTTTATTATTAATTTTATTTACGTTTTATTTTTGTCAACTACAATAATAGAATAATAGTTTTATTTAGTATGCTGTATTTCTGTGTTAGCTGAAGCCCGAAAGTTTGTGAAAACTAGATTTCTAAAAATAGTCATTGAATAACAATATTCCCTTTAAACTATAAACAAACTATTAGA
>NW_021761459.1:0-853 GCF_005508785.2 Acyrthosiphon pisum
TCGTATATATTTCCCTTTTGAATACAATATTTTGTTTGTTTTTTAAATTAATTTATTCTTCAAATAAATGATCCGTTGATATTATCCGTCGTAATAAAACCTGTTCCAGTACCGTACCTAACTCTATGCATACCGACCTATGCATAACTGGATTTGTTATTATTGCATGCACGAAGGCCGTGATCGGAATCATTGCCTGTCTTAGTACAATTGGTGGTAGTGGCATGGTCATGTTTTGGTTTGCCCTAATAACATGCTGCCTGAAACATCCTATGCATACGTTATCCCCACGTAAATATTGGTCGTGTGTCCCAGTCAATAGCTCGTTTTTTAATTCTCTGAAGAAATCGATGGCTTGTAGTGTTAATGGGTATTCTGCCGAGACTGGTGTGTTCCCGCTCATGATCGTTTTTTTTTTTTTAGTTTTATTTTTTTATATATAAATATATATCTATATATTTTAATGTTTATATACTAATGTGTTGTTTTTCTTATATTTTCTGAAAATAAAATTTACATTTTAATTTTTTTTTTGTGAACGTATCTACCTATATAATATATATTTATTTATTTCCTTACGTGTTTCCTATTATTATATATATATATTATATATTTCTTTTTTAAATGATTTATTACTGGAAAATGTCAATAGAAGTTTCATGATTATTAATTAATTGATTTAAAATATTACTTATCGTTAAACAAACTGATCTATTTGATCGGACACTATTACAAAATGGTTGGAGATATGTGGTCAACGGAATCATTACTAAGCTTAGTGCTTCTTCTGAAAATGGTATGGGCATATTCCTATTTGCCTCGTATACGTGTTGTTCAAAACAACTTACGTATG
>NW_021761460.1:0-999 GCF_005508785.2 Acyrthosiphon pisum
AATACTAATGGCTGGGCATTAACAAGTTAAAATTAAGTTGAACGTTAAGTTAATTAACTCATCATTATTGTTTTTTTCAAATTAACTTTAACCTAATAAGTAACTTTTTTAAGATTAACGTGTTAACATCAAGTTAATTTTATTCAAAAGTATCTAAATTAAGTAAATTTCCATCCAAAAAATAATGCAAACTTTTGATTGAGGTTTTTAGTATATACATATAATATCAGTAACAGACAATAAATGAGTTTTAGATTAAATCCAAATTGCACTTTTTTTATTAAAATAAATAGTTAGGGTACTACTTAAATTAAATATTTTTAGTTGACGATAATAGTTCAGATTCAGAGTTGGATGAAGGTAATTTACAAATATAATTTAACTTGTTACAATATACTTTAAATAAATATAATATAATTTTGTAATTGAAGAAAATGATGAAAATGATGAAAATGATGAACATGATGAAAATGAAGAACCTATAGATAATTATGAAGCTGGTAATTTGTATTTATATTTTATAAAAATAATTGTTATAATTATTAATATTTATTAAGTCATTGATATTTAATTTTAATTAATTTTTTTTCATTTTAGAAAACTTACAACGTAATCGCACATACACAATCATACCAGGAGTACACAATAACTCCAAAATATACATTGACAATTTTAATTATAAATATTATAAGAAAAGTGTTGTAAGGAATAAAATGTTAGTATATTAAACTTATCCTTTATATTTTAATAGTTATACTTAGATTCTGTCATAAGGTACTTGATTTGTGAAAAACAAAGAACTAAGAAAGCAGAACAATATTGTGCAGCAACCGCCATAATTAACATTAACAATCAAGGGAATCATTTAGATCTTCAGCCTGGTGGACATAACCATGGAGCTGTTGAGGTTGACATGTATATGCCATTCTTGAGGCAAACAGTAGAAAACGCTCAATAGCAATAGGCGCTATGTCTCTGCCAATCAGCAAATCTATAATG
>NW_021761461.1:0-682 GCF_005508785.2 Acyrthosiphon pisum
TATCGTGACCTACGAGCCGCACCGCGTGATGACCCGAGGGCCATGTCGGTGGAGCTCGTAGGCTTTAAACACGCAACGGCAAGTGAATGCCGAGGATTTATTTAGGGGGAAAAATAATGTTAAAATAATAAGATTTGTATTAAGGTAATCACGTGGGTCTATTAAATTGACAGTTTAAGAATAATATTGAGTATTACAAATAATAATATAGTAAATATATAAAACATAATAAGTTTGGCGCATGGCAAATATGAAAGAATATAATAAGTTTGGCACATGGCAAATGCGACAACATATAATAATTTTGGGCACATGGCAAATATGAAAGAATATAATAAGTTTGGCACATGGCAAATGCGACAACATATAATAATTTTGGGCACATGGCAATTATGAAAGAATATAATATAATAATTTTGGTGCATACTTTCCCGGCCCGCAGGAGGCCACACACCATATCAATCATGGCGTGTCCTCACAGGGTTACCGGAAAAGCATGCTGGCCTTGTATAAGCCGAAAACAGAGAGAGAATCATTTGTTGAGAGACCCGCGTCTTAGCGACGCCTCCCTGAGCACACAGAGTTATACGACATAAAATCCGTATAACCTGTAGGCCTACGTGCTGGTAAAGGGGGGACAGGGGAGATATAAAATATATTACGACAATGACTTCGTGAACTG
>NW_021761462.1:0-764 GCF_005508785.2 Acyrthosiphon pisum
TGACATGGTAGTCCTACGACCGGGACCGCCTGCAGACTTTCCTCAGCGATCGCTGGTATAGTATGTGCCTGCAGGCGGGTGCCGGTCCGGGGGACGCACAGATATGTAAAGAGGATATACAAAAAATATAAGCTCGATATTCGCAAACTTGGTGCTTGAGTTGTCCCTCGCGTTGAGTGGATGGCTCCTCGTCGTTGGTGGGTTGTCTCCATCTTAGGTGGGTGACCTCGTCGTTGGCAGGATTGCTCCTCGGCTTTGTGGGATTGGTCTTCGTCGTCGTTGGTTGGATTGCTCCTCGTCGTTGGGGGGTCGCTCCTCGTCTGCTGAGGGGTGACCCGCGTCGCTGGTCGCTGCGGGTATGTTCGTGCTGGTCGTGGGGTTTGGGTGCGGTCGGCGGGCAGTGCCTCCGGCGGCTCGACCGACGCGCCTTTTCGTAACAATCGCAATCACACGCCTTCGGTGTCTTACTAGTGCTTGGCCCTCCGCCTGAGGGAGCAGTTTCAGATGATACTACTGGGGCGGGGCTGGGTGGAGTCGGCGGGAGAGTGTGCTGGCTTTCCGGGCTTCTTCACCTTGAACCTTTGGGTGGTCTGGGTGTCGGCAGTGGTGGTGCTGTCTTCCGGTGGGATTTCTCCCCTTCTCTGGTAATTGTCGTCGTTGATTGAGTTGTTGTTTTCCGTCGGTTGATGGGATTGCTCCTCTACTTAGATTGCTGGCCCTTGGGGGTTTCTTGTCGTCGTTGGTGGGATCGCTCCTCATCTTGG
>NW_021761463.1:0-822 GCF_005508785.2 Acyrthosiphon pisum
TGACCCCCCAAAGTACCAACTAGATTCACTTTCCTATCAGAAAAAGTACTGTTGAAGAAAATCCAAGCACTTTTACTGTCCTAAAAAGTGATGACAGACACAAAAAAAATTAAAAAATTAAAAAAAAAACACACATCATTGTAAAATCAATACATTCATCGTTTCACTCAGAATCTAAAAAGTGGGTAAGTTGATGTCACTCCGCTGTACAGTAGGTTACAATAGTGAATCACTGGTATGGATGGTATTATATTTGAATTCAATGATAAGAAAACCAACGATTCTGAGCGGAGACGGTTTGTCAGTCTAGCATATTTTATATTATATTATACCTATTGTAATGACTAATATGTCTTATTATTAATATGGTAACCGATAAGTTGAATTGATAGTATAAATTTACAAAAAAAAAACAACTAAAACCATTATTCTTAGTTATTTAATATTCAATTTTGTCCAAATTTTAACTTAAAACAACTATAAAAAAAACCGATATTTTTCGGTTATAGAATTAACTACTTACGTACAAACTTGTTTTAAATTTTCAATCCTTAGCTATAAAAGTTGAAAATTTCATAAATTTTTAACTACAAAATTATTATTACATTTTCAATTTGAGCTTATAAAAAAAATGTGCATATGTATTTTTAATATTTTCAACTTTCATTGTAACACTATATTAGAGTTTTGTATTAAATGCTTAAGCTTTTAGACCCGACAATTGAAATTTTATTGACATTTATAGATGAAAACTGAAAAAATTAGAACTGAAAATTTCCGTAAACAACTTAAAAAGAGTCAGATATTTTCAACATTTTATGG
>NW_021761464.1:0-1711 GCF_005508785.2 Acyrthosiphon pisum
TGCAATAGTTTATATTTTTTCATCATTTTGTTACCAAAGTTAGGGTTTAATCAACCCTAAATTTTGAAATACGTTTAATAAGTATTAGTTCATTTTTGAATTAACTAAAGCTCGTCCCGTCTAAATATTAACCTAATTACCCGCACGTGTAGCGGTGGAATCCTGTCCCGTTTCTGCAATAGTTTATATTTTTTCACCATTTTTTTATCAAAAGATAGGGTTTAATATACCTAATTTTTGAAATACGTTTAATAAGTATTAGTTCATTTTTGAATTAACTACAACTAGTCCCGTCTACAATTTGGACTATATATCAGCACCTGTGGCGGTGGAATCCCGTCCCGTTTCTCCAATACTTAATATTTTTTCATAACTTTTTTACAAAAACATAGGGTTTAATCAACCCTAAATTTTGATATACTTTTAGTAAGTTTTAATTAATTTTTGATTTAACTACAGCTCGTCCCGTCTAAATATTAACCTAATTACTCGCACGTGTAGCGGTGGAATCCTGTCCCGTTTCTGCAATAGTTTATATTTTTTCATCATTTTGTTACCAAAGTTAGGGTTTAATCAACCCTAAATTTTGAAATACGTTTAATAAGTATTAGTTCATTTTTGAATTAACTAAAGCTCGTCCCGTCTAAATATTAACCTAATTACCCGCACGTGTAGCGGTGGAATCCTGTCCCGTTTCTGCAATAGTTTATATTTTTTCACCATTTTTTTACCAAAAGATAGGGTTTAATATACCTAATTTTTGAAATACGATTAATTAGTATTAGTTCATTTTTGAATTAACTACAACTAGTCCCGTCTACAATTTGGACTATATATCAGCACCTGTGGCGGTGGAATCCCGTCCCGTTTCTCCAATACTTAATATTTTTTCACCATTTTTTTACCAAAAGATAGGGTTTAATCAACCCTAAATTTTGATATACTTTTAGTAAGTTTTAATTAATTTTTGATTTAACTACAGCTCGTCCCGTCTAAATATTAACCTAATTACGCGCACGTGTAGCGGTGGAATCCTGTCCCGTTTCTGCAATAGTTTATATTTTTTCATCATTTTGTTACCAAAGTTAGGGTTTAATCAACCCTAAATTTTGAAATACGTTTAATAAGTATTAGTTCATTTTTGAATTAACTACAACTAGTCCCGTCTACAATTTGGACTATATATCAGCACCTGTGGCGGTGGAATCCCGTCCCGTTTCTCCTATACTTAATATTTTTTCATCATTTTGTTACCAAAGTTAGGGTTTAATCAACCCTAAATTTTGAAATACGTTTAATAAGTATTAGTTCATTTTTGAATTAACTAAAGCTCGTCCCGTCTAAATATTAACCTAATTACCCGCACGTGTAGCGGTGGAATCCTGTCCCGTTTCTGCAATAGTTTATATTTTTTCACCATTTTTTTTACCGAAAGATAGGGTTTAATATACTTAAGTTGACGTGTAAGTTTCATAAGTCTTAGTTCATTTTTGAATTAACTACAGCTCGTCCCGTCTACAATTTGGACTATATTTCAGCACCTGTGGCAGTGGAATCCCGTCCCGTTTCTCCAATACTTAATATTTTATCATAATTTTTTTACCAAAAGATAGGGTTTAATATACTTAAATTTTTGAATACGTTTAATAAGTATTAGTTCATTTTTGATTAACTACAACTCGTCCCGTCTACATTTGGACTATATTTCAGC
>NW_021761465.1:0-1184 GCF_005508785.2 Acyrthosiphon pisum
TAACACAAATGGTGTTTTATTATCAGTTTACACGTGTCCAACTCACTTATCTTATAATATTTGGTCAGCACTGCACATGTTTACACTACAGAGCTAACACTACATTTGGCATACAAATACAATATATTTATATATATATTAATATATTGCTTTTTTATCGATTAAAATTTAAAAAAAAGGTGGGTAAGTGGATGTCGCTCTGCTGTACAGTAGATTACAAGTGGGTCACTGTATAATGTATACTGATGGTATTAAACTTTAATTCAATGATATATCATTGTATAAGAAAAACGATTCTGAGCGGAGACGGTATGTCAGTCTAGGTATAAGACATAAAATTATATAATCTATCGTCTATGGTATTAAAAAAAAATTGACTTATAATAGGTACCTATAATAAATTCCAAATTAATCATATCACAATATCTATTAGGTACTTATAACGCGTTATACATTAACAACAAACCGTGATACTATCATTGATATATAATAGTACCTATACTTTAGAAGTTTCAAGTATAAAGTATACCCACGAATAATATTATACAATCACAACAAAATAACTAAAATAGTTATTCTAAGTTTTTAATATGTAATTTCGTCCAAATTTGAACTTAAAATGACCATAAAAATAAACTGTGTAAATGTATTTTTTAGATTTTTTGGTAACAAAATTAATTACTTACGTGGAATCTTGTTTTAAATTTTAAATTCTTAGATACAAAAGTTGAACATTTTATACATTTTTAACTACGAAATAATTATTCAAATTAAAATTTGATAAATTTTGTCAAAATTCGATCTTTAAATGCTTATAAAAAAAAAATTGTGCCTATGTATTTTTAATGTTTTTCAACTGATATTGTAACAATATATCAGGAGCTTTGTATTAAATTTTTACACTTTTTGGCCCAACAGATAAAACTTTATTGATGTTTATAGAAAAAAAAACTAAAAAAATTGAAAACTGAAAATGTCTTCTGTACACAGCTCAAAAAGAGTCAAATTATTTTCAAAATTTTATCGCATATAGAAAATGCTAATATAAACATTCAGTAAAATTTTCATGTATCTACAGTTATTCGTTTTTGAATTACAACAAAATAAGGAAATCACTACATGAGAAATCGAGTGAATATCCAATGTTGTAAAAATTTGAATTTCAAACGATCATAAAAATTTAA
>NW_021761466.1:0-1134 GCF_005508785.2 Acyrthosiphon pisum
GAAATTAGCTAAGTCTGTGTGTGTTTTGGTGTATGCCTACATCTTACGCTCACAAAACTGAGTATATTTTATATACTATTCATTTTATTAGTAGTTAATTTCATTGTATTTAAATAGTTGTTTGATTAAGCGCTGCAAGCAACATGTTGTGTTATAGACGAATCATTATGAAAAAAAATAATTAACTATTAAAATTAGATTTGAAAAAAATTCTTTAAGCTGAGCAGTATACACAGATTACAAAGCTACATATTATTCTCATTCTTCTCGATGATTTACATTTTGAGAAATCGGCGATTTTAATCAGAGAATAAAAATATTGCCTGTTCGAAATGCCAACTATAGACTATAGGTATTATAATTACAATAACGTTATAAACATGAAAATCATGTAAATGCGATAGTTCTCGTTACCTGCTTTTTACAGAACCTAAAATAGTAGAAAACGAAAGAATAGTAGGTACAACATAATCAGGGCCGGATCTAGGGGGGGGGGAAGTCGGGGATTTATCCCCGGGCGTATAATTTTCGTGGGCGTATTTTTAAGGTTTTAAATTTGTAAATTGAAAATTGAAAATAGACTTAAAAACAAAAGTCAAAACTAGGTACAAAATAATATTTTACAGGAAATGTGTAATATTGAGTATGCAAATAAAATAAAATAATTTTATTTTTAATCGAGATAAGTAATAACTAATAAGTAATAACATTGATTTAAAAATTAAAAAGGACAAAATATGAAATAGGTACGTAGTGCCGTGGAAATATAATTTGTTATTTGTGTTTGCTTTTTAAATACAAATAAACAACTATTCATTTTCTTGATAAACTTGATAATATGAAAGTACAACGTAATTAAATAATTAAAACAAAAATACTATCCTATTGATATGTAGCCCAAGTCAGATTTAAAATTATGTTTTACATATTATATTAAAATAATCTAAGAGGAAATTTATATTCTATTTGGTTAGTTTTTTTTATAAACTGTTTTTTTATCTAATTTATTTTTATAGTGCAAGATATCAAATAAACAAACGGGTTCTTATTATTTTGGAAATTTATAAAATTTAGAATGTAGAATGTAGATTTTTTAGTACATACATTTAATCCATAAGTTATAATCCATGATAA
>NW_021761467.1:0-2363 GCF_005508785.2 Acyrthosiphon pisum
ATACTTTAATGTTACTTTTAGATTCTGAGCGGAGCGATGAATGTATTGATTTTACAATGATGTCTATTTTTTTTTATTTGTGTCTGTCAACTGAATGTTTATACTAGCAATTTCTATGCGTAAACTTAAAATTTGATCGCAATAATTAATATCAAACTAAATTTGTCATAATGATAGTCTAATGTCTATAACAAAAGGCTGTATCGGAGCTATTTTGGTGGAAATAAAATTCGGATTTCGAATGATATTGTTTGTCGGTTAGAAAAGGCACACCTGACAATCGCAACCTTGGTCGAAGGTACGTCCGATGGTCCGAGAATCAATACGCATGCGTACAATTTCACCTGTCTATGTGGAGGGGGTCGTCGACGGAAAACCTACGCGTCATCTCGTAGTGGTAGCTCAGTGCATTCGGTTTTTTAATTTTTTCTCCAATTTTTCTTTTCAATACATGAGGTTGTGTCGTACGTGTCTACGAAACACAACCCATGAGGAATAGTGAAGTATTTTAATTAAAACACCCCCAAAAAATGATAAAATAAAATAAATTAACTAAAAAAAAGCGAAAAATTACATAAAACATAAAAAAAAAATTATAATTATTTTGTCTAAGCGCAAAATCCGAAAGAAAAAGTATATCGCACGCGTTTTTCCGTATTTATTATTTTCACTTCATCGACGCTAAATTTGACGCAGCAACCGAAACAACGAGATGGCTTCGCTGTACGTTGGAGACCTGCATTCGGACGTGACCGAAGCTATGCTGTTTGAGAAATTCAGCACAGTCGGTGCTATCCTGTCGATCCGCGTGTGTCGTCATGTAATCACCAGGAGTTCGCTGGGATACGCCTACGTCAACTTTCAAAACATAGCGGACGGTGAGCTTCTTTTATTGTATATTTTCTTTAAACGTCGTACGTGGGCGCCGCGATCGGTTCGCGACCGATTTCTCAAAGTCGTCCCGGGGAAAATAATAAACCTAATACTCATTATATACAATATGATAGGTACTATATAGTATATTAATCTATATATATATAATTTGGTTTATTAATGAATATACTTGGGTACTTACTATATTTACTTACTTAATAAATAACAATCAATAGTTATTTGCATATTGATAACTGATAAATGATTAAAACAAGTTTTACTTAATGTATAAATAAGAACACTAATAATAAAATAATCTGTGACAGTCTAAATGATTTTTATTACCTACCTACTATTGTAATTTTATTCCTATACCTACCTAGGTATATATTTTGATATAGGTAGGTACAGTTAAAATTTAATTATGAAATACAATATTCAAATACTGATAATACTTAATAATAATCAATTCATTAAAATATTGAATTTTAGGTACTCGACATAAGTATAAGGTAGGTAACTACTTTATTAATATTCATGATGATTTTAACGAGACAAGCATATGTCTGAATAAATTTGATGTATACTCAAATCTGATATGTTAAGAATTAATTATGTACCTGTGACTGAAATATTTCAAAATATGTATTTTATAACATAAAATGTATAGGTAGTTCTACTACTTATATGTATTTAATTATTTAGAAAATTAAATTTAACTAATACTCTAAGCACTTGAACATCAGACTTAGGTAAGTAGATTAATTTTAATGATGATTACAAAGAGACAAGCATATGTCTGAAACATAATGCTACAAATATTGATCTGATATTTAAATGTTTAGGTACATAGATATAGGTAATAATTGTTATGATGATTGAATTAAAAGAGACAAGCATATACCTGAAATATAGTGCTGAAAACATTAAACTGATATTTTAACATTAACTTAGATATAGGTAATATTTAATGATGATTACAACGAGACAAGCTTATGTCTGAAAAATCACACTGCAAATATTAATCTGATAGGTTTTAGAATATATTTTTCTTAGATACAATAATTTTTATGATGATTTAATTAAAAGAGACAAGCATATACCTGAAACATAGTGCTGAAAACATTAATCTGATATTTGAACATTTATAGGTACTTAGATAGGTATTTATAATAATTTAAAGGAATAATCTTGGGTATGCAATTGTCAGAGTTATTGTACCTAATATATTATGTGAAAAATTTGTAATTAAATTATATAATATATATTTTATAAGAACATTAAGAACCTATTATTTAACATACAATGTTATAGTATGTACTGACCAATTAGTTTTTTGAGACAGAAATATTTTTGATTAATTTATTACATACTAATTTATATTATATCATTTTTTTTTTTAGCTGAACGTGCTTTAGACACCATGAATTTTGATATTCTTAAAGGACATCCTATGAGAATTATGTGGTCTCAAAGAGATCCTTCTCTTA
>NW_021761468.1:0-1527 GCF_005508785.2 Acyrthosiphon pisum
TCACAACAAAATAACTAAAATAGTTATTCTAGGTTTTTTAACATGTAATTTCGTCCAAATTTGAACTTAAAATGACTATAAAAATAAACTGTGCTTATGTATTTTTTTAGATTTTTTGGTTTCAGAATTAACTACTTACCTACGTGGAATCTTGTTTTAAATTATCAATTCTTAGGTATAAAAGTTTAACATTTTATGAATTTTTAACTACAAAATAATTATTCAATTTTAAATTTGATAAATTTTGTCAAAATTCGATCACTAAATGCTTTTAAAAAAAAAATTGTGCATACGTATTTTGAATATATTTCAACTGCTATTGTAACAATATATCAAAAACCTTGCATTCAATTTTAACGTTTTTTACCCAACAAATACAATTTTATTGATATTTATAGAAAATAAAACTAAAAAAATTGAAAACTGACAATGTCCGTAAACAGCTCAAAAAGGTCAAATTATTTTCAAAATATTATCGTATATATAAAATGCTAATATAAAGATTCAGTGGAATTTTCAAGTATCTACAGTCATTCGTTTTTTTAATTACAACAAAATAAGAAAATCGTTACATAAGAAATCGAGTGAATATCAAATGTTATATCTTTTTTAAAAAAAAATGTCTAAAATTTTTTTTTTAAAAAAGATAGACAAACTTATGAGGAATCTTGTATTACATTTTCAAATCTTAGATTTAAAAAGAAAATTTTTCATGAATTTCTAACTCAAAATAATTTACAAATTTTCGTCATTTTTACGTATTTTGTCAATATTTGAACTTAAGATGCTAAAAAAAAAAAAATGTGACTAGACTATTAATGTTTTTCATCTGCCATTGAAACAATATACTAGGAGCCTTCCATTAAATTTTCAAGCTTTTTTAACCAACAAATAAAATTTCATTGATATTTTAAAAAAAAAAACTAATAAAAATGGAAACTGAAAATGTCCGTAAAGAGCTCAAAATAAGTCAAAATATTTTCAAAATTGTATGGTGTATAGAAAATGAAAATATTAACATTCAGTCAAAATTGCATGTGCCTACGGTAGTTAGTTTAAGAGTTGCACCAAAAACCAAAATCAATTTTCTCGAAAACAGATTTTGCGTAAAAATTCCCGTTTTTCCTTAATTTTTATTTTGTTTTTCACGGTGCTTTTGAAAACTACTGGGAAATTTTTACTTTTGACCCCCCAAAGTACCAACTTGATTCACTTTCCTATTAGAAAAGAAACTGTTGAAGAAAATCCAAGCACTTTTACTGTCTTAAAAGGTGATGACAGACACAAAAAAAAATTTAAAAATTTAAAAAAAAACACATCATTGTAAAATGAATACATTTTTTCTTTCCACTCAGAATCTAAAATGTAAATAATATAATTGTGTGTTTTTTTTTTTATTGATCTTAAACTCGGTAATTGTGTTTATTAAGAAATGAAATGTATGTATATACTCAGGAAAGGACAGAAAACAGTAGTTAAATAATTTTTTGGACCCCCCCCCCCCCTTGAATAATTCCTGATTGCGCC
>NW_021761469.1:0-1256 GCF_005508785.2 Acyrthosiphon pisum
GCTTAAATCCGTATAATATTTCTTTATTTCGGTGGCAGCACCGTCTATACCCTGCACTGAAGTTTTTACGACGGTAGTTTGTGAACTAAGTATATGCATCATCCTTTCATTAGTTTTTTCTATTTCACTAATTTGATTAGTTGTTTCTTTTGTACAATCGTCGTCCCATACCCCGAAAAGTGTTTTCATAGCTGAGCCTATTATATTTACTAGCCCTCTTTTTTGTTTCGTGTTATATTTCATTTCAGTTTCCGTAGTATATCTACCTATTGACTCATACATTTGTTCCCTTTGTACCGAAATTTCTTGAAACATTGTTTTAAGTATATAATTAAATTTTGAACATAATTCGTATTCTGTGATTTTTTCATTACATTGGTTAGTCATTATGTTAATTTCATTAAGTAATTGATCATGCCTTTTATCGTAGTTTTCTAATGGGACATAGGTAACCATTTGCCATTGCGCCCCTATAATCCTTACGTCTCCACAATTTTCGTAGATAAGTATATTTTAACCTAACTCTTCGATTGCGTATGGTAGTTGTCCCCGTGCCACCATAACTACCATTAACCTACATATAATAACGCGTGAAATTAGAATATTATATAGTGTTGTAATATTTTACTACACTGTTATACAACATCTGGTACAGTTTTGAATCTGTCCGTCTATTTAGTGTGTCGGCGGCTACTCATAAAAATTGGTCGAACACCCGCCAACAAGATGTAATATTGCTATAATATTTTCCTTCTTTAAATTGTATAGTTTTATATATTTATTTTTTTTTATATTTTTTTTTTTGTGTACTTAATGCCTAATACTTAACTTAATTCTTTATTTGTTTTTTTTTTCGAAATTAAACACTACCGCTATTAAGTTCCGTTTCCCTTACTATTTCCCGCGGCCCTGCTATTACGTCTACCATATATCTATATCTATGCCTATTTACAAACTTAAACTTATAAATTACACTTACTATTAACATTAATAAGGCGAGTAATAGCGATCCTAGAATTATGCTTATTACGTAATTATACCCCGATTTTATTTTATTTCCCCCTAGCTGTGTCGGCATGGTCATATCTATAATTCCGTCATCTGTTCCGTCTGATGCGTTGTGGCCCGGTGTGGAATACTCTGTAGTTTCTTCAAGGTTGTTTTGTCTTTTGCTCACTGTGTGATTCTTCCCGCATGTGACCACCTTATATTACTCTGCTCCGTTACTATGTTGTTCAAGACGTTAATTTTTTGGG
>NW_021761470.1:0-1002 GCF_005508785.2 Acyrthosiphon pisum
AGTCACAATTTTTTTTTATAAGTGCTTAAAGTTTAAATTTATACGAAATATGTCAAAATTGCGAAAATTTGCAAGTAATTTTGTGGTTGAAAAATCGTAAAATTTTTTTCTTTTATAACTAAGCTTTTAAAATTTGGTACAAGGTTCTCCATAAGTTTTTCTTTAAATATCTGTAAAAAAAACTCAACCGGACTAAGACAAAAAATTTTTAGGAGTGTTTGAAATTTAAATTTTTACAAAACCGCATTAAATGACGGTTTAGCCTCAAACGATTTTTGATATTTGTTATTATTCAAAAAGTATGAGTCGTAGACACTTGAAAATTTTACCAGTTGTTTAAATTGACATTTTCTTTATATAGTTTTATTTTCAAAATATTTCACTAATTTTTAATCTATTTATAGGCAATTGAAATAATCGATTTTTTTTTGATTTTTTTTTTATAAATGTTGATAAAAAAAAATTAGCTGGGACAAAATACTTGAAAATTTAATAGAAGGGTCCACATATGTTGTTCTAACTCCCATTCAAAAATGTATGTAACATACTACAACACTGTAACTTGAATAAACGTATCATAATTATCTGTAGACACCTATACTCAGTGTCTATTTTATATTTTTAAAATGGTTTTCATTGATATTTTTTTAGTATCTTTCTTAATTTCTCATTTGATTTCTATTATTGCAACCTATAACCTTATAAAAACTTGTTTTTTTTTTTTAAACAGATTTATGTTAATATTTTCTTGTTTTTTTTCCAATGCCTACCCTAAATCCCAAAACCAGTTAATATTTTAGTAGTATAATGATATTGTGTTGACACATTTTGTTTTTATCAATTGTCAATGATCTATACAATATAATAATATATTCAGTGCGGCGCGGCGGTACAGCAGTATCAATGATTTAAATCTAATATACATTTTTATGTTTTATTTATTTCTATACGTCTTACGTCTTACATAAGACGTATTACGTGACATAAACTAATAGACGATTC
>NW_021761471.1:0-966 GCF_005508785.2 Acyrthosiphon pisum
CAGGTGAATCATGGGACGAAATATTTAATATGATAAAACTCGATTTAAAACTGATAAACAATGGTTAACTGAAAATAATCTATTTTAAACTTAGAAAAAAATGTGTTGTACTCATGCTTAATAGATAATAGACTACCCACTGAAACAAAAAAAAAAATTCATAATGACCCCTGTACACAATTAGAAAATAATTGCTTTTGTGAATCAATAAATATTGAATATAATTTTAAATATTTAGGTATTGAAATCAGTAGTAATATGAGATGGGAAACTCAAATTGAACAATTACGAAAAAAACTTCGAAAAATGATGTACATATTAAGAAATTTAAATAAAGTTCTAACAGTACCAAAATTACGTCAGGTTTATATAGCGTTTGTGGAATCAATAATTTCTTATGGTATAATAGGCTGGGGTGGCGCTTTCGAAAATACTATATTTCATCTACAAATCTGTCAAAATCAAATTATTAGACTATTGCTCAAAAAGACCGTATGTACCCAACAAAAAATGTATATACTGAACTAAACGTCCTCCCGGTTAAAAAAATATATTTAAAAATAACCGCTATATTTTTAAAAAATCATAATTTATTGCAACCAATAATGCATGGAGTCAATACAAGATATGCGAAAAACCATTTTCTCATTGAAAAAATTAAAAAACCACAACTAGCAAAAATTTCGAAATAACTGGTACCAAACTATATAACGAAATACCACCTTCTATAACAAACCTCCCAATAAATTTATTCAAAAAAAGCATTCTACAGTGGCTATTGGATTCTCCTTACGAATATAATGTATAATGATATCACTGTACTTATTTCAACTGTTTAAACTATTATTAACGAACACAAATTGTACACACATTAGATCTTCATATGCTGATTTCATTTTGTAATTTTTAATCTTTTTTTTATTATGTTCCTTTAATTTGTACGTAATTATATTATTCGAACTCCTG
>NW_021761472.1:0-973 GCF_005508785.2 Acyrthosiphon pisum
CACTTGTAGGACCGCGTATGGTAACAACATTATCAGTGTTCTCTCGTTGGTTTTATTATGATAGTTTAATTTTTAAGTGTATTGTGAGTATTTTAGATACTCATAACTCACTTACAAATTAAAATATCATAAAAATCCAACAAAAGACCACAGATAATGTTCTTACCTTAGAATTTGATATTCTGACAATTCACTCTAATATCAAAACTAACAGCTAATAGAGTGCGATGTCCCCTTAAGTCAACTATAGTTAATGCCCACCAGCTTTGGTCACACTGGTAAACAAATTTTCAAATATTGAATTAGCACTTAAAAATTTAGTAAATAAAAAAAAATACAGATATGAACTTACAGGTAGATGGTAAACTCAAATTTATTTGTTCGTCAACCATTGTAGAAACATCAACGGAGATAGATGTTGTTGTAATGGTTGTATGCATTACTGAAATTAATAAAATAAAATATGAGCAAATATTACAACATTTTAATATGTATACCTAATATCAAGATTCTAGATTATAATGAGTTTGCTTATAAAACAACATTTTATACTCATAATTACCAAACTCGGTAGGCACAGCACTAATCAACAATCGAGTTTTCTCTGGGTTTGAAAACATATTTTCTTTAAAATGGTTCATACACACTCTATAATTGTTATAAAGTTTGTCAACAGTTTTTGAACAAAGTTCTTCCCTTCCACAATTAATTAACCATTCTTTAGACCTATAAATTAATTTATGTTATTAGATAGAAGCAATTCCTTAAAAATGAACTAATATAATCATTGTATTGTTTTAATAAATTACTTACCGATTCAAATCTTTGGGTATTCTAAAAAGGTTGCAATTTGTTTCCTTAGTTGTAGTTTTTGCATTTCTGCAATTTTTAACAACACATACGAGCACCATGATAGCCAATACAATTTATTCACTGACAATAGTTAAACTGGATAAATGAATTGGGTTTTAAA
>NW_021761473.1:0-1638 GCF_005508785.2 Acyrthosiphon pisum
TTTATGTCATCTATTATTTTTTTTAGTAAGACATATTTTTCTGATTAGAGGTTTTCGAGTATAAATAAATATTTTCAAATCTTAACCCGTTAGCATGTGTGATCAGATTATACATTATATTTGTTTTTCCTGAGCCACTGGGACCAACTAGTATAGCACGTATAGTATCGGGTAATAACGAACCATGTCTTGATGGTTTTTTTACTACCTGAACATCTACATTTATTACATCTAATTTATCTTTCTGTTCAATCAAATTCATATTATTTTCGTATAAATACTCTAGATTTTTTAAATTTATAACCAGTTATAGATGGCGTGTTCAACTCGTAAGTACAATTCAAACAAGACTGGTAAAGGATTTGTAAACTCCCTTATAAATAGTCTCCCGTTCGAAGCCCATGTTTCAGGATATCAGTATTGTGGTCCTGGTACGAAATTAAAAAAGAGACTAGATCGTGGTGATAAAGGAATAAACCCATTGGATGCTGCTTGTCGTGACCACGATATTGTGTATGCAACAAGTAAAAATTTAGACGATAGACATAAAGCTGATAAAGTGTTAGAAATTCGAGCTTGGGAAAGATTTAAAGCAAAAGATACACCTAGAAAAGAGAAATTAGTTGCGTACGCAGTGACAAACGCGATGAAAGCTAAAAGAAAAATAGGTATGGGTTGCAAACGGAAACGTGCTATAAAAACAAATGGTATACTAGCAGCGAAAAAAAAAAGAATCTCAAAAAAAAAGAATGGTGGTAAAAGGTTGATTTTAGTACCGAGACAATCAGGAGGTGCAATTCCCTTAATACCTATATTTGCAGGATTATCAGCACTTGGTAGTTTGATGTCTGGAGGTGCTAGTGTGTATAATGCGGTCCAAAATTCAAAAAGAAAAAAAGGCAGTGGTTTGAAATCAAACAAGAATAGGTTAAGGAAAAAAAACTGATGATCACGCTACCTGACAGACCGCTTTCGTCTCAAGATATTATAAAATATGTCGGAAAGTTGAAAATCAATCATTTCCGTGGTGTCTTTTCACGTGATAACTTACCTAAAAAACCGCACGCTATTGAATGTGGTATATTAAACTTGGATATATCTTCAGGCGACGGAAGCCATTGGGTAGCGTTTTATAAAAATAAGGACAAAGTTGTATATTTTGATAGCTTTGGTGATTTACCACCACCAATTGAATTACAACATTATTTCAGACAGTTCAAAATAGTATACAACTATTCCAACTATCAAGACTTCAATACATTTAACTGTGGTCATTTATGTCTTGAATTTTTACAATGCATGAATCTATTACATTAAGTTTTACTGGAAATTCAACTGTATTGTCAGCAAATTATTTTCCATCTCTAAACGTTTACGGGGATTCAGAAATAGCTTTGTTATCTTTGCAAACGTTCAATTCATTTCCAAATATTATAAATCCAACTAATAACCGGCTGAAAATAGAAACAATTCCTCCAAAGAGAAAAAAAGACGACTATCACGTTTTTGAATTTTGTTTGGAAGACGGATGCTATGAAATAGAAGATATTAACAATTATATGGCAAAGAGTTATCTCAAGTTAATAACGACCACGGAACACATCTAACATTCAGTATACGTATGGATCCTGTCGATTT
>NW_021761473.1:3658-4867 GCF_005508785.2 Acyrthosiphon pisum
TCCATACGATAATTTGAATTTAGATTTTTCTAAAAATAATTTCACTTTATTATATAATATGTATACATCGTTTCAAGAATCGTACTATGAAAAAAGTATTCGTAACCCGATATTGAGTCCATCTACTTTTCTAGCAAACGCACCAATTATAGTTATCGACACTTCAAAACAGAACGACTCAGCTACAGCCTCAGCAGTGGATGTTCAATTGGAAATTGAAGCTTCAGAATCGCTTACAGGTGTGACTGCTTACTGTTTATTAATTCATGATCGTATTGTAGAATATGTACCTTTTACTAGAGAAGTAAGAAAACTTGTGTAAATATAATTAAGAATTAATTTATAACAATAAAAAAAAAAAATATTATTTAATAATTTGTGTTTTTACTTGAAATAATTTTTTCAGTTTTAAGATTTCCTAAAAATTTGATTACGTTAAATATTTTACGAGGTAGAATTTCGTAGACAATCAGTGTGAAATGTGTTACACGGTAAAATAAAAGTCTCCAAGGGGGACATTCCCCCTTGAAAAAAAAAAATTACCGTGGAAAAGCTGGCTGTGAACATACAAATATATACTACTCTTTTGACATCATCACAAAGTGTTGGCAATACTGGTGTTAATAATGAAATTATATCTATATTAGAAGAACTACGTGAGAGAAATATTATAGTATAATGACGACCTTAGAGTGTATAGCTAATGAGCTACATCGACCAGCGAGAAAAATATTTCCTAGGCGCAGTGTGGTAACACGGTTTATTGACGACCTCTGGCAAGCTGATTTAATGGATATGCAATCTCATTCTAAAAAAAATTATGGTTTTAAATTCATATTAGTTGTTATAGATACATATAGCAAATATGTATTTGTAGAACCGTTGAAAAATAAATCAGCGAAAGAATGTACAAAAGGAATGTTAAGTATATTGAAAAAAGCTAATCCAAAATTTTTACAGACAGATAATGGTACAGAATTTTATAATACTCAATTTCAAGATTTAATGAAAAAATATAAAATTTAACATTACAGTTCATACAGTGTTATTAAATGCTCAATCGCAGAACGCGTGATCCAAACTTTTAAAAATAATATATATAAACATTTTACTGCAACAGGTACATGGAATTGGTATAATACAATATCAAAAATTATACATAACTATAATAATACAAAACATAGAACAATCAAATGTACACCTAATGAA
>NW_021761474.1:0-1106 GCF_005508785.2 Acyrthosiphon pisum
CATTTTAAATTCAAATGTTGATGAAATCCATCATAATCGCGAACATTATAAAATTATTTTGTATTTAAGAAAGTATATAATGTTCAATTTTTATAGCTAAGAACTAAAAGTTCAAAACAAGGTTAAAATATTTATAAATATAAGTTATACCTATTTAACTATTGCAAATAATAGGTAACAAATTGGCAACAAAAAACAGCGGTAAAACGGAAATATTTACACGATACCAGTTTTGAATTAAATTTATTTTGATGTTTTTGTTGTGATTAAAAATGATTAGGTAACCTTCATGAGTTAAAATCTTAATAAAATACTTAAAGTACCTACATTTTATATAGACCTGATATTATAATGTCTAAAATATTTTACATTTTGGAGAGTGCATAGTACCATTGATTATACATAGTATAATATACTACACATATATTATTATTATATTATTATACAGATATATTGTGTTGATGGTGCCGTCGTGGTATTCGGTAATTTGTAACCGACTACATTTTACCGCTACCAATACCAAATACCAATACATACAATAATGCTGCCGCTACCACCGGCTGAATTATTATTTTCATTCCGACTATTAACGCTATCTATTGTCGATAAATAAACTAAAATTTAGCGCAGCGAATAATCACGACCAGTGAGACATCTATACTATGTATAATCAATACATAATAATAACCTACCTACCTAATAACTTATGATTATAGCAAAATTACATTAAAATTACAACATCTAGGACGTTACCAAATATGTATGTGATTTTTATTTATTAGATTTACCGAATTCGTTACCAAATGTATTCATTTTTTTTTTTCCATTATTTAGTTGTGTTTTGTTACTTTTGTATGTATTATGATTTTTTTTCCTTTTATTTTAGTATGTTTGGGTTTTTATAAAAAAAATTTTATATTATATTAGCACTATTTTATTGGCGTACTATAAAACCGGACTCAATAAGAAGAAGAATATGATTTCTAATATTTACTACGATAACCATAGGTGGTCTTAGGATTTGAATTTTGAAAGGAATTTAGTTTCGTATACATTTTAAACATAATTTAACGAGCCCATGGTTGATGGACCTTTCACTGATCAAT
>NW_021761475.1:0-727 GCF_005508785.2 Acyrthosiphon pisum
TGCAACCAAATGTTCCTACTAGGAAGAAGAGAACATAGACTGTGCAACATTGTTTTTAATTTTTCGATATCACAAATACGAAAAAAGTTCTCATAGCTTAAAAATAAAAGTAGTACAGTAAAATGGGGTAACTTTGATAATTTTTTACTGTTTTATGACAATTTCATTTTTTATTATATGGATAACTTCTGTAGTGTTTACGATAAAACTCTCAAAATTAAATATTAGTTACAACTAGTTCAATATTTTAACGTTTTAATTTTTAAAATTCTGAAATTATCTTTTGAGATATCAATATTTTTTAATATGCTATCAAAGTAACACAACGGTCAATTTCCATACCTATATTTCTTAATGTGATATAAAAGTAACCCCATTTTATGAAAAAAAAATTTAATCATCATGGTACTCTGGTGAATAAAAATATATGGGTATCAAAGTTACCCCGCGAAATCAAAGTTAGGTACCCCATTCTAATTAAAAATTTAAAGCTAATGTAATGCAGTTAGTTATAGTATTAGGATTAAGGGGGGATGTGGGGGACAAAGCCCCCCATGGACATGTGTAACATAAACTATTCCAGCACCCCCTAAATTCACACCCAATGTGCGCCTATGAATAGCAATGCAGTAATATCGATTGTTGTATAAGGATGTGTTGTGATGATCACAGCGAGTTGTACATTCGTAGAGAAAATCAAAAAATAATAATAAGAGGCTAGTTTAAA
>NW_021761476.1:0-649 GCF_005508785.2 Acyrthosiphon pisum
GTGCTTCTCGCAGGCCGCAATCGAGGTTAATCACTGGGCATCAAAAATATTGCTCCGTTGAGTAACCTGTATATCTCTCTTATCACTTTTTGCGACTTTTTTCAAATTCCGAAGAAATTTCGAAGAAAATCGAGTTTTACCCCACCGGGGGGCCTCGGGGGGCCCCGTTCGGACCTTATTCGCGTTCCCCGCTAAATTTATAGGCGGCGCGCGGCCGCGCTTTCTCCGGGGGGAGTCCCGTGGCGGAGCGCGGTCGCGGAAAGCGGACGTCCCGCCGACGAGTAGGTATCGCTATATAGGGGCATAAATACGTGCGTCGGGAGGTTCGATTTTTTTCGCGAATATCGCGTTTTCGACGTCAGAGGTCGGTCGAATTCGTCGTCCGCTGTCCGACGCGGTGAGATCACCCGCTACGACGCCCAGAGCGGACGTGTTAAACGCGTTCGTAATTCGCCGGGTCGTCGAAACGGCTTAAGAGTCGTTGATTCGACTCGACTTCTCAACTCAGTAGGTAGGTAGGTCGGTTAGGCGTAGGTAGGATTGACCCGGGGGTCGTGGTTTCGATATCGGCCGCCGCGGTTCGAATTAATTTGCGGCGGCCGTGTTACTGATTCATTTTTTTTTTCGCGTTTTTTTTTCGGTATTTACA
>NW_021761477.1:0-880 GCF_005508785.2 Acyrthosiphon pisum
TAAAAATGACACTTAAATATGTAAGTACTTATATGACAACTATAGTGTAAAACAAAATTTTGGATATTTGAATATTTGATAAACGTATACGTTGATCTTATCAGTAAGAATACAACTGCCAGCATTGCAGGTTAGCCATGTTTAGGGAACGGCACGGCAACTTATTATGATAAAGCGCTATAACCATAGCTTATACTTAGTATAAGGTCTATAGCTATAACACGCAAGGTTTATAGATAAACCTTGATAACACTGCGTATTTTATTTTTATCAAATTGATAAGAAAAAAAGTAAATTGTAAATATTCAAAAAAAAAATTTTCTGGGTAGGTACCGTAATATTAAAATTAAAAATTAATAGAAATTTTTTCTCACAATTTACGAAATATTCCAAAATATGCTAAATGGGTTAAATATTCTCTAACCCATGAAATATTCTCAAATAAGCAAAAAAAACTTTTTTCTACGCATTCAGAATTGAACGAATCGTCCACAGTTTTTACTCTCATAAGACTGCATAGACCCAGTAACGATATGTAAAAACATATAAATCCGGTCTTTATATATGACAAAACAATTTAAAATTTATTTACATTTTACATTTATACCTAATATATTTATATATATATGTGATTGTAAATTATTGTTATGTTTATGCGAAAAACGCATAGCAAATCAATGTAAAAATTCATGAAAATATCACATAAAAATCATTATAATTTCAAAACGGTTTAATAAATAATAATAATAATTATTATTATATTTATATTATATTATATTATTAATTATAATAATATATTTTAACTACAGTGTATAGTGTATACCTTCTGTATAAAGTATACACATAAATATATGGCTAAATCTATTTAAAATTATACATT
>NW_021761478.1:0-1353 GCF_005508785.2 Acyrthosiphon pisum
GAGAACAATATTATTTTTCGGTGAACGCCATATTTATTATTTTTTTAACACCTGAGTTGATAAAGTGTATTAAAAAAATCCAATGCATGCCACGGTAGCATAATGAAGCAGGTAGGAAAATGTTATGATTCAATAATATTGTTGCATGAACCCGACTCACAGGAGATGGTGACAGGATGGGATGATGGTAGAAGCGTCAAAATGATCAACAATTTGTGGTTGATGTATTATTTATTAAAATAAAATTGTAAAAAATAATAAAACAAGTTGAATTTAAACACTATTAGATTATTCAAATTGACGAAGAAAAACCAGTGTCTTAGAAAATAAGCGATTACTCGAATATTCTCTAAGTCCCGTAATACGTCGTCAACGAAAATAATCTAAGTCGTAATACAAAAATATGATAATCAATAACGAAGAGGTACAGGGGTGTGTACGTACGGTTAGTGAAATCACGTCTGAATACTGGTCACTCCCAGGGGTCCTATATAGTCCTACCCCCTCTCTTACCAGATCCCTGGCGGACTAATTCGTTGGTTCTCACAGTCCAGGGGGCCTTCTACAAGATGTGCCTTTGGTCGGTGCGGGGTGTCGTAAAATGACCAAGTATACTCGCAGCCGTCTTGTCATAGTGCCAATATCTGATTCGTAGAATCTACTGCGCTCCGAGGAGGTCTCACAGATATCTTAACGGTTCGGGTTTGTCATCTGGCCGTTGGCAGACGCCGATACTGTTGTTAACGTTTTTTAGTATTGCTCCCCAAGGTTTTATGTACAGCGGTGACATCACCTAACTATTTACGTTTTACCATAGGACGTCCGATGCTGTGTAGTATGACTATGTGTAGGGGCGGAGTAGAGGGGTCCGTACGTAGCAATATTAAGAGCATACACTTATGTATGGATGTACTTAGGGTTCTGAAATTTCATGAAATTATTTTTTTTTGAAATATTTAACGAGGTTTTCATGAAATATTTCATATCAATGAAAAATAAAAATACTAATTTTTATTTAAAATTATAGTAGAAAGTACAGTAAACACCTCTACTTAGTTAAGGGTCAATGACAAATATTATAGAAATATTTTGAACATAGTACATTGTATACATTACTTACATAATAAATATCTTTCTTGTTTATATATAGAAATATGTGTATTAATTATTATTATATAATATCTTATTTATATCATGATCCGGAATTAAATATCGATAGTCATTAATCGGGTATGATTTTAAGACCATCTACATAGTTTAAAAAAAAAAAAATCAGAATGGTGATAGTTTCAAGTTTGAAATATTTCAAGTGAAAGTGAAAATGTCATGTAAAATATTTCATACTCATTACCC
>NW_021761479.1:0-2448 GCF_005508785.2 Acyrthosiphon pisum
AAATTATTTTTATTGATACATAAAAGATAACGTCACACCCGCTTGTGTTGTCTCCGTCTTACACGTATACGACATAGATAAAACGTGTTTACGCAATCTGAGTAAAACTCACTCAATTTTGGTGTTAGAATAAAAACACCCATCACAAAATTAAAAAATGACAATAATTTGGAAGGCAAGACAATGTGTTTTAAAAAAAATTTTAATTTTGAAAAGTTAAAGGTCATTAAAAAATGTTAAAATTTTTGTTAATTTTAAACGGTATAATGAACGTTATCTGGGAATGATGGAAAAAACGTCTTGTCCTCAGCAATATTGTCACAATTAAATTTTATGATGGGTATTTAACTCTAGAACCAAAATTGAGCGAGTTCTACTAAATAAACACTATTTTTCTATGTCATACGCGTGCGAGACAATACACATGCGGATGTGACGTCCTTCGAAATGTCTACACTCTACATATAGCTCAAAAAGCGTTAAAATATTTTTACAAATACATCATGTACAGAAAATGCTAATAGTAATCTAGAATCTACTCTAAAAAGTATCTGGTTATTAATGTATAGTTTAAAAAAAGTAGGTACCGATCTGCTGCATAGTAGGTGTTTAGATGGGTCGCTGTAACGGATGAGTTTAATTCGAATTCAATGATATAAAATTATTGTATACGAAAAACGATTCTGTGCGATTCTACATCAAAATACAAAATTGAATTTTTCGAAAACTAATTTTGTGTGAAAATGTTTTTCCTTAACTTTTTTTTTTGTTTTTCCTGTTATGTTGGTACTGTGAATATTTTACTTTTGACCCATCAAAGTACCAACTCGATCTAATTTGCTACCAAAAACCACTCCCAGTTTAAAATCGAAGCATTTTTACTGCCCTAAAAGGTGATGACAGACATATACGCACAAAATAAACTCTTCTTTGTAAAATCAAATTCATTCATCGCTTCACTCAGAAGCACGATTAAAGATAGTACCATCTTTAATCGTGCTCAGAAGTCAGAATCTAAAATATAAATTATTATATTACATTGTAATTATTAGTTTGAACTTGATGATAAATTAGATTGGGTTTAATCATTTCAAGAAGCGCTAATAAAAGTTAGTAAGTATTTAAAAAATCTCAGTCTCACTTTTTTTATTTTTTTCAATTCGAATATTGAAATGGTTTAGGTATACCTACTACATTACTATAATATTATAAATACTTCGTGTTCAATTTATTTTTTTTACTTATATTTTAAAAGGATTGTTAGCCTTGAATGTCGAAATCATTTTTCATTCAATTTTCACTTCCTACTGTAGGTTTTTGTTTTTCATTGTGCGACATAATTTATCAATGCTACGTAGTTAATCTATTTAGTCTCGCAGAACAAAAAAACAACCATACGTAGACATACAGTAGGTATATTATTAATGTTTTTAAAAAGAATAATATTATACGTCGTCTAATAGTTAATACCGAAATCTGGAATTTGTGAAAATATTTTAAAGCAGACGATACTATTATTATATTATATTACCTAGATATTACCATATTATGATGTTCGAGAATAATAATATTATAGTATAAGTAGGCAGTAGCCAAGTTAGAACGTTGATGTATATATTTATTTTGCTGGTTGAATTGAAAATCCCGACAAACGTTATCAAAATCAACGAGTCACGCACAAACATTGAAAATAAAGAAGAATAATGTATATTTTTTTAATAATATTGTTATGCGATAATAACATAATAGGAATTAATAGCTATTTAGACAATCATTTACCTCTTGAATTTTGAAGCTCGTACGCCGCGTAATGGTACGATGAATTTCATTTTCATAGATCTCTTCGACACTGCCCATTTTGATTCCGTTGAAAATGAACGGCGAAAATATGCAATACAGCTAGGCACCGAAACGAAATATAGTATAATATAACGAAATATACGGTGCCGGACCAATACGTTATTCTAATTTTTTAACACTCGCGCACGTAGCGTAGCGCTGCTGGTGCGATTATCTTAGTTGATTTATAAATTGAACAATGTTTTTTCCCGTGCTAAACGTCCTGATAGTTGGCCGATTCGATGGCGCATTGGGCAGCATGCGCGTAGTAAAAACTCCCAGTCCCTGTTTGATCTATATTTAGATCACTAGAAAAAAATATATCAACGTGCCTGGGTGTAAAAATGAACACTCGACGTCTTCTTCCTTTTCTTTCACTGACGCCAGTTATTTATTTGTTGTAGTTCTTCTATGTACATTAGCATCTTGTTTTTCCACCCAAGTTTGTCAAATTTTCAAGGTTAAGGTCGCTAATCACATACCACCTATGCATACCCACATAATAATTACATTATGCTTCATTCATTTAACAAAATATTTATCATATTTTAAGATTGATGTAACAATTTGTTTGTGTTTATTTATTCTTTTTTTTTTTAAGTAAATAAA
>NW_021761480.1:0-971 GCF_005508785.2 Acyrthosiphon pisum
TTATTTTTTGAAAAAAATCTGTCTACTAAATTTAATATATTTTCATATTTTAAATTAGAACTTTTATTTCTATCATATTACTTATTGCTAGTACCTATACTAAATTATTTATTAACATCCGATACATTTTAAATTCTGAGAAAAAGGTATGATAAGCTATAAGTTATACAATAATATTAAAATTTTTTTTTTTTCATTAACAAATTTTCATCTCAATTATTAATGCTCCAATGTTAATACCAGCTGTATTATTATTCTGGTCACTAATGTATTTTATTAAAAATTGTCGGATAAACCTAAAAAGTGTTACGGTTAGCCTATATTTTATAATAGTTTACCGTGTAATTATTGTAATTACTACTTATAATGATAAATTGTAATTGAATATATTTTGTAAAATTGGAAATGTATTTTTTGTTTTAGAATCCATAAAAAAACAACTCAAATTCAAGAACGCTAGTGATCACGAGATTGAAGAACCAATAAAAATATATTTAGCACAAGCGCCATTTGCTGATAAATATAAAAAATAATAATAATTGTATGTTTTATTATCCTTTAAATTATATGACACTAATTTGTTTTCATTTTCCAATAATATAAGTATATTATACGTTATATGATGTGTTTGTGTATTTTTATATTACCATGTAAAATGTACATACCTAGCTGCATAATATAATATTAGGTATGACTTAAAATTTAATATTAACATTAGGTACAATAACAATATAATAATAATTATATTTATTTTCCAAGAAATCACAACTTTCAGTAAGTTAATATAATATATATTCTATAGTATAATTAAATGACTCATCTAACCACTTTTATCGGTGATGAAGATGGAGTAGGTACTATTTAAAAGATACAATATAATCATAGTATAATATATATTAAATATTACTTTGATATACATATTTAATTATCATGTTAATTAATTCATAAAAACTGTGTTAAGGGAAATATTT
>NW_021761481.1:0-835 GCF_005508785.2 Acyrthosiphon pisum
AAAAAAAAACACACATCATTGTAAAATCAATACATTCATCGTTCCACTCAGAATCTAAAAAATAAAAAAATTTAAATATGAAATGGTCTGTAAACAGCTCATAACAAGTCAAAATATTTTGAAAATTTTCGTAATTTTTCCATATTTTATCAATTTTTGAATTTTAAATACTAATAAAAAATACTGTAACTAAGGACTTTTAATATTTTTCAAAAGACATTGTAACAATATAGTAGGAGCCTTGTGTTAAATTTTCAAGTATTTTTACTCAACAAATAAAATTGTATTAATATTTATAGAACAAAGTACTAAAAAAATTGGAAACTGAAAATGTCCGTAAATAGCTAAAATAAGTCGTAATATTTTGGAAATTTTATCATGTATAGAAAATGAAAATATAAACAATAAGTGAAAATCTCATGTAAAGTTACACAAAAAACCGTAAAAATTCCTGTTTTTCCTTAATTTTTCTTTTGTTTTTCACGGCGCTTTTGAAAACTATTGGAAAAATTTTACTTTTGATCCCCTAAAGTACCAACTAGATTCATTTTCCTATCAAAAAAGATACTGTTGAAGAAAATCCAAGCACTTTTACTGTTCTAAAAGGTGATTACAGACACACACACAAAAAAAAATACACATCATTGTAAAATCAATACGTTCATCGTTCCACTCAGAATTTAAAATGTTCACTGAATAAGTTAATAAGTTAAAAAGTTAAAAAAATGTATAACCTAACTTTAATTTTTAACAAGTTGATGCCCATCTTTGTATGATTTATATGATATATGTTACCAAGCTGTATTTGTATTATATTATACATTTTTATGCACAG
>NW_021761482.1:0-800 GCF_005508785.2 Acyrthosiphon pisum
CGAACGCGATTTCGGCGTCCGCTTCGCGCGTCGTAGCAGGCGATCTCAGAGCGTCGGACAGCGGACAGCCCTCAGACGTCCATTATGCGAGATTTTGCGAAAAAAATCGAACCTTCCGACGCACTCGCCGCAATCGGACGTTAAAAACGCGATATTCGCGAATATATATATATTATATACCCGTTCCACGTATTTATGCCTGTATATAGCGATACCTACTCGACGGCAGAGCCGCGCGCGGCCTATAAATTTAGGGTGGAACGCGAATAAGTATTCGCCGAGGCCGTGCGAAGTCCGTAAGGGCAGTAAAATCGAATTTAAAAAAAAAAAAATTAAAAAATTTTCGTTAAATATGAAAATGTGAATAACGAAAAAAAAAATTAATTTAACACGGCCGCCGCAAATTAATTCGAATCCCGGAGGGGCCGGGATCGAAACCACGACTTAGTCTTATGACTAGTTGTACTAATCCGAAGTAGCGGGTTTATATTGAATTTCAACCCCATCTCAAGACCCGTAACGTTTAATATGTAACACAATTGTCAATGCCTCACCAAAATTATCAATCGGATTATGATCTTGATCAACTAACTGAACGGTTATCGAATCAATATTTGTTTTATTCAATTTGTAATATATTAAATTTGGTGGTGATTGAATTACTTTCGACCCTGTCATTCCACTCGGGAAAAACTCGTAAATCGAATGACTCTGAAGATGGTTGTTGAATGATCCTTGAGCTATATTACACATTACTTTTATAGAATTAATTGTGTTTAAATTTACAGCTTTTCGATCGA
>NW_021761483.1:0-957 GCF_005508785.2 Acyrthosiphon pisum
ATTTTGTTAATTGCACACAAATCACACTAATGGTGTACTAATGTTTAGCAAAATAAAAATTTCGAAAATCGTATTTAGGGGGCTTGCGAAATGTACGTGATTTTGGTAGCTAGTAGCTACAAAGTACATAATAATCAGTTCACTCGCAAACCTGTACACATACAGACGCCTGTGTGATTTTTGATTTTAATTTTAATCAATCATTAATGCAGTTATGTTTTAACTATTATTTAGATGTAAATTAAGAATAATGACATTTTGACTTTATTATATTGGAAGAAGAATATGAAGAAGATTTTATATTTTCCTGTCTAAAACCAAAAAAAAAAGGTGAACAGATGATATGTTCAAGTATCGCGATTCAGAAGGTTTTTACGAAGTGTTAATTAATAGTCATTTAAAAAATAATGACATAACATTTCATGAATTTTTTCGTGTAATATTCAACAGTTTCAAAAGACAATTTAAAATTTCAATTTTTTTAGTTTTTTTCTCTATGAATATCAATTAACTTTTATTTGTTGGGACAAAAATCATGACAATTTAGTATTAGGCTCCTGATATATTATTACAATATCAGTTGAAAACTATTAAAAATACATTGGCACAATTATATTTTATAATCATTTAAAGATCGATTTATTTAATTTGAAATTTAATTATTATTTTGTAGTTGAAAATTTATAAAATATTCAACTTTCATACCTAAAAAAAAGGTGGGTAAGTGGATGTCGCTCTGCTGTACAGTAGGTATACAAGTGGGTCACTGTATAATGGATAGTATTAAATTTGAATTCAATGATATAATATCACTGTATAAGAAAAATGATTCTGAGCGGAGACGGTTTGTCAGTCTAGGTATAAGGTATCTTATATACTTATCTATGGTATTAAAAAAAAATTGACCAATAATAGGTATCTATTATAAATTCCAAATTAATCATATCACATATCCAT
>NW_021761485.1:0-764 GCF_005508785.2 Acyrthosiphon pisum
ATAAATTATTTGGAATAATGTACAATTTCCTTTTAAAAATATTAATTTTTGCCAACTTTTTTTCTTTTTTTAAATTTAAAAAAAATAATTAGCACATTTCTGGTTTAATTGAATATGTCAGTTGATAGGACAGTTAAATAGCTTTAAAATAAAATTACGTCAAAATGTTGAAAAGTTTTGAAGATACATAAACAAATGCGTGATACGCATGGTTTTGATAAATATAAGTTAATTGCTCATAATTAAAAAACTTAAAAGTTAGATTCAATATTTAAAGGGTATTTCTTCATTATTTTTGGTATACTTTCATATGACTGTAATGGGCATGTATTAGAATGTATAACTGAAGGTATTATAAACCGCCTTTACTTATTCGAACCATACTATGCGGTTCTCCTTGTAAAAGCATTTAGCAATCTTATCCATAACAACCTATGAACACAAGACGGCGGTTTCTTCAGTACGACAACAACAACAACTTTTACGACCACACCCAAGGCACCTGCGAGTTCCGTATACTGACCAGATCAAAGGAGTTGACAGCATATATAAGGGAGACAGGAGCACAGCCTGATCAGATGTACCTGGACCAGCAAGACCGAAGTCACTTCACTCCACCAGCCATTATACACCGCTACACCGCTACTAACCACGAAATCATTCTACATTACTACTATATTTTCATAATTGACTGTTCTACATTATTAAAACACATTTTATTACTTTGAAATTAGTATTATTATTTCAAACTACATCATCGTTTG
>NW_021761486.1:0-1378 GCF_005508785.2 Acyrthosiphon pisum
GTTTCTAATTTTTTTATGACTTCAACCAAAAAACAAAAATTTGCTAAAATATATGCTAAATTATGCGCGACGTCGATAAAGTCGATAAACGTCGATAAATGGTAAATCAAGTAGGTACGTCAAATGTCGTAATCAATATTTACGACGTCGATAAAGTCGATAGATGGTCAATTTTAACATTTCTGGAAATTTAATAAGTACCTACATTTATAAAATATGTACTTATTAATAAAATATTTAGAAATATGTATTTACAACCAAATATGTGAAAATATGTAACATAAAAAATTGTCATTTTATTCAGGGTGTTATGAAACGTGCTTATTTTTAATCAGTACAAAGATATCTGCATTCAATAAAAATATGTATTTACATAAAAATCCGCGCCCTACTGATAATATACTGCTCCGAATCAGAATTTTTATTCCGGGAAACGGAAATGTTTAGTTACATTTTGAAGTTTGGACACCATATTATACCGAATATTAAATAACGAATTGAAAAAAGTTTGAGTCAAATAGAATTGGTACATTTAACGGACAACGAAGTGCACGGGATCAGCTACTCATTTTATATTTTTAAATGATCATATATGGTGGCGTGGGGGCATCTCCACAACGGGTTACTTTTCAAGTAATGTCAGGTTGGGGCTACAGTCCACCCAACATTTCAGCCCTAAATGCGCCACCGTCGCGGTATCGAATAACGATGTACTGTTGCCCAGACAGCATTTTGTAATGACAATATTATAATAGTATTATAATGGCGTTAAACTAATATTATTCGTGATTATAATGTTATAACAATATTATTAAACATAAAATTGTTATCTGGGTGTATTCTTACGAATTACGACAGTTCATCTTCATTATACAAATATGCAAGCCTGGGCAAGTTAATGATAATTTTTAACTGAGTTGAGTTAAGTTAATGTAAAATATTTTAACTCAGTTAATAGTTAAAAGTTATATGAACATTTTCAATTAACTTATTAACTTAAGTTAAGTTATTATTATTTTTTTTATAATATCTTTATAAATACCCAGTAATATGGTTTAAATAATAAAAATCATAAATATTATTGAACACAGTAAATAGCCAATAGCTTTTCTATACATGGGTACTGAATTAATAGAATTATGAAGTAGGTACGAAAAAAATACAAAATTGAAAATGCCAAAATAAATACAACCTTTTGATTTATTAATACACTAATACAGATAAGTACTATACATATTTTTAAAATTATTTAATAAAAATAACATGGTATTTAAGAATGTACTTAATTTTAAACTCTGAATACTTTTTCAGGATACTAAAAGTCTAAAACTGTTAGAGAATATAGCCAACTTTATACTTCAGTATAATATTTATATTT
>NW_021761487.1:0-943 GCF_005508785.2 Acyrthosiphon pisum
GTAAACTTTTGAACTACGAAGTTACAAATTTCAAAAAGTCGGGTTACAAATGGTTACAAATAAGGCTTAACGAGTTACAATATATTTGAGTTGATTTAGTTGACTGGGGGGGCTGGCCCCCCCATTTGGAACTGGCCATAACTCTGATATGGTGAGGTTACAAATTTCAAAAAGTCGGTTACAAATGGTTACAAATTAAGCTTAACGAGTTACAAATATTTTTGAGTTAATTTAGTTGACTGGGGGGGCTGGCCCCCCATTTGGAAATGGCCATAACTCTGATATAGTGAGGTTACAAATTTTAAAAAGTTGGTTACAAATGGTTACAAACTAAAAGAAAAATTATGAATTTAATTTCGATCGATTTGGTTAAAGTGGGGGGGCTGGCGTGAAGTTGGCCCCTCATTGAGAAACCAGTTATAACTTTTGAACTACGAAGTTACAAATTTTGAAAACTTGGTTACAAATAGTTACAAATTAAAAAAATTAGGTTACAAATATTTTTAAAGTTTAAAAGTAAAGTGGGGGGGCTAACTTCACACACGTCAAAAGTTGTTCATAATAAGTACGGCAGCGTTATTATCAAAATTGCATCCACCATAAAAAATCTTAGATCCACCACTGCTCGGGGATGACAGGTGGCTACTAGTTGCGTCCTGCAATCGAGGACTAATTAAACCCAGATGGCAATACTTACCTGCGGTGGATAACCATTTAAGCACCTATGGATGACTAACTTTTTTTACGTGATCCAATACGTTATGCAAGTAGAAATAAACAAATTTGTGGATATGTTTTTAATAATATTAATAGCAGGTAAACCACCTTAAAATAACTGATCCAATCTATTGTCTAAACCTTCTTAGAGTCTTCAATATCTTTAGAGTTTTTTTAGATTATATATGAGCCTTAGCCATACACTTAGCATTTTATATAATATAAA
>NW_021761488.1:0-912 GCF_005508785.2 Acyrthosiphon pisum
AGGTGAAAATGTGCTAGCCGAGGGCAGCAGTAACCGCTAATATACATCAGTGATCACCACAGCGGATCTATGAAACCAACGATCGGGACGGAGTGATACAGTTTATATGGCTATTTTATTATGATTATTTAGACACCGGGTTTTAGATGTCCCCTCCCCCCCTCTCGTGTCGTCCGCGTTCGTAGCAAGTTTGCACCGCACTTTTTTGTAGTAATAAGTTTAATTAAACATTTCACTATTTTGTGAATGGTCGGATTATTGGTCGGATACATCATTACGACCAAAAAGCAAAGTGAATTTTATGCAGACGAGCGTGACGTGGAAAACAAAACTCATGGCGAATAGCCGGCAGCCGCACAGCAAATAATTAAATACCGCACTCGGCAAACCTGCCCTAACTCGGTACAAACACTCGACATGGCGGACGTAAACGAATTCAGGCGGTTTGTTCGGGCGTCCGGTGAACACAGCACGTGTCCGGCCGGATACAAAATAGTGAAAAGGTGCGACTTATTAGGTACTAGAAAAAAGTGCGTTGCGTACTCGCTACGAACGCGTCGACACAAGCTCTTTAACCGTGGGGGAGGGGACGTCTAAGATCCGGAGCCCAGATAATCGTAATATAACCATATAAACTCATCTATACATCTGCGTGGTCCATCGCACCACAACAGAACATTCGCCTCACAAATTTCTTAGTCCGGCTCCACACTAAACGGCGCGGACGTCTAGGTGTGACTGCGGATACCGTCCCCTCATCACTACGGCCAACGCACGTTACCGTATCCGTTACTATAAGCTGCATGTCGGCTTCTATTTTTTGTAACCGTAGCAAAGACGACGATACTACAGATAACGACATCTTGATCCCGCTATCTTCTACGGGGGCATCTAGTGTCATCAATGTACTAA
>NW_021761489.1:0-957 GCF_005508785.2 Acyrthosiphon pisum
GTCAATATACATAGGTACCTAACCAATAATACAAAAATTTAAAAATAATTTACAATTAATTCCCGTATATAGATTGCCCAGATGCGTTAAATATTTTATTAATTCTTCAGAAGATTTATTTTGACAGTAGTTACGATATGATTGTATTGTTTTTGCAATTGTTTCTTCTTCTGCTTTTGATGCCTTTTGAACAGTACCCTGTTGAATGGTATTGAGTTTTAAAGACGTTTCTTCTTGGGTTTCGAGTAAAGTTTGTATGACAGCGTATATAGGTGGACGTGTGCAATAAAACTGTCTGTTAAAAGTCCGATGAAAACTTTCTGCGGCATTAGTAGTCCTAAAAATGAAAATTATGCATAATATATTTTCTGAAATGTTCAATATTTGTTGTACAAATTTACCTAGGATGTTGAAATGGTTCTTTTGCCCATAAAACTGGAGGAAATAAACAATCTGGTTCAACATATGTTTTTAAAATATAATCAGCAAATATATGACCATATAATTCATTTGGACATAACGACATTAGCTGTATAAAACCATCTTCTACTTCTGTATGTTGCAGAAATGGGAGTCCGAAAAACATTTTCAGCCAATCACCAAATTCACTATTCTTTTCTTTGTAAGCATTCTATAAAATTTTGTCTTCATTAATTTAGAAACACGTTATTAAAAAAAAAAAACGTTCAACCCTTAATTTATGATTTGTTATATTTCTAACTTGAATTGATTTTTCTAATTTTAACTTGAAATTTAATTTTAAAAAAAAATATTAAAAATAGTAAAAAATCTTACTTTACGCCACCAAGCTTGAGCTAAATGAAAACGGCATCCAAATATCGTAACACCGGAAAATGTTTCACGTACAGCTTCATGTGCACCGATTTCAAAATCTAAATGTAGATATTTAATTTCTAAAACTTTAGACGTAGTTATTAGGCACAAATCTTTTAAATA
>NW_021761490.1:0-1248 GCF_005508785.2 Acyrthosiphon pisum
AGATATATAATAGTATACTTTAGAAGTTTCAAGTACCCACGAATAATATTATACAATCACAACAAAATAACTAAAATAGTTATCCTAGGTTTTTAATATGTAATTTCGTCCAAATTTGTACTTAAAATGACTATAAAAATAAACTGTGTGAATGTATTTTTTAGATTTTTTGGTAACAGAATTAATTATTTACGTGGAATCTTGTTTTAAATTTTCGATTCTTAGATACAAAAATTGAACATTTTATAAATTTTTAACTACAAAATAATTTTTCAAATTAAAATTTGATCTTTAAATGCTTATAAAAAAAAATTGTGTCTATGTATTTTTAATATTTTTCAATTGATATTGTAACAATATATCAGGAGCTTTGTATTAAATTTATACACCATTTGGCCCAACAGATAAAACTTTATTGATATTTATAGAAAAACTAAAAAAATTGAAAACTAAAAATGTCCGTAAACAGCTCAAGAGTCAAAATATTTTCAAAATTGTGTGGTGTATAGGAAATGCTAATATAAACATTCAGTAAAATTTTCATGTATCTGCAGTTATTCGTTTTTGAATTACAACAAAATAAGGAAATCGCTACATGAGAAATCGAGTGAATATCCAATGCTGTAAAAATTTGAATTTCAAACGATCATAATTTAATTTGACTTTCTTATAGATATTTTTTGTTTGATAAAGGTAGATAATCTTATAAGGAATCTTGTATTACATTTTCATATCTTAGATTTAAAAAGAAAAATTTTTGTGAATTTCTAACTCGAAATAATTTGCAAATTTTCGTGATTTTTCCATATTTTGTCATTTTTTGAACTTTAAATGCTTATAAGTAAAAAAAAACTGTGACTAACGATTTTTAATATTTTTTATCTGCCTTTGAAACAATATACTAGGAGCCTTCTATTAAATTTTCAAGCTTTTTTTATCCAACAAATAAAATTTTATTGATATTTTTAGAAAAAAAACTAAAAAAAAATGGAAAATGAAAATGTCCGCAAAGAGTTCAAAATAAATCAAAATATTTTGAAAATGTTATGGTGTATAGAAAATTCTAAGATAAACATTCAGTCAAAATTTCATGTATCTACGGTCATTTTTTTTAAAGTTACACCAAAAACCAAATTCAATTTTGTGAAAAATCGATTTTGCGTAAAAATTCCCGTTTTTCCTTAATTTTTCTTTTGTTTTTCCCGGCGCTTTTGAAAACTACTGAGAAATTTAAATTTTGACCTCCCC
>NW_021761491.1:0-949 GCF_005508785.2 Acyrthosiphon pisum
AGTAAACCATAAACTTGTTTAAATTAGTACTGCGGAACATGGAAATACATTACGTAGGTATAATATTCATATATTATAATATAATATAATATTTTTACATTTATACGATTGATGTAGGTACTTATAATTTATATGCCATAGTATAATAGGCAGGCACTTTGCTTAAAAGTATAATTGCATAATATTAAAGTTACCTCAATAAGTGATTAGAGTAACTTAAATTAAATATATATTTTTTTTTTATTGATTGTTATATTGTATTACAATTTACTATTTATTTATGATAAATGTACATACAAAGTAGCATACGTTTGACGTTGAAAATATGATATGATAATATCTACGTAGGATACCTATATAATTTAATATTTTGAAAACGATATGTAGGTATGAATTCACTTTTTAGCTAGGTATCTGCTATCCCTTTATCCATCGACAATAGACTCGAGACTTGACCATAATAATATGGCCATAGCGTAGAATTTATCACTGATTATTCGGTTTAATTATATATTATTTATATATAATATCAAATGATCGATGGTGTATTTTCAGAGTCCAGTCTGATCAAGCCAGATATTAAAACAATATTGTGAGACGGCACGGTCACTGCGGACCGGCGTCCGGAATAAGAACGCGTAGGTTTTAGTATCACGTCTTATCCTTTATTATTATTAAAAATATGTTTATTTACAAGTAGGGGCAGCGAGGTTCACGAGTGCGACGGCCGGCCTGAATAGGCGGACCGTTGCGGTGAGAGCTCGGCGCGACCGGCGAAAGCCTGGTCCTATTTACAGTGATAGGAGATGTGTTGGGGGTATCGGCGTGTTACAGTCGCCGTATGGACGGAGTCAATATACCGTTGCGCGTGACTCACAGGAAGCGGCTACAACGGTATATCGGACCCGGGGTTTGGCACAACTCAACAAGTGACAGAGGGGGTCGGGGG
>NW_021761492.1:0-855 GCF_005508785.2 Acyrthosiphon pisum
TTTATTTTGGTCACTAATGATATTATTATTAATTTCGTTATTTGACATCTATTCTGTGGTACACTATTATTTATTTTGGGTATATTAGAGCATTTTTATTATATTGGAATTGGTGTATACTGATTACTGACATACTGTATATATTATGATTGTATAATTATTATTATACATTTGGGTTTTAATTTTACTCATGTTGACATCACATTATAACTTTAAATAAACGTGATACGTAATATTTTCTATATTATAGTTCTCATTTTTTATTCGGTATATTACCTATATTCTTATAAAATAAATTGTCGTTATATTTTAGCACATTACGTCGTTTAAAGACATGGTTGAGAAACAGAATGGGAAATAAAAGGTTAAGTATTTTAGGTCTGATTAATATTCATCGAAAAACGTACGAAAATAAGGAATATTTTGAACAGCAATAAGAAGGTGTTATTGAAAAGTTTGTATTGAGTTCTATGCGGTTGGCATTGCTTTTCAATGATTAATAATGCATTAATATATAATGTAAACAAGAATATACATTTTGATTAGAAGTAATAAATAAAATGAGACATGAGTTATGTTTTAAATATATTTTGTTATACCCATCATTGATGATAAAGAATATATATCATATAATTATTGTTAGGGGGGTGTGGGGGGGGCGAAACCTTCCACAGCTTATATTGACACTAAAAATATTTTGCACCTAGTGAGCTACATCTCTGCGGGCGTGCCTGGTAGTTGAACTAATTTTTTCGATTATAATCACATGATATATTATATATAATTTATATATTATTTCATATATATTACTAGTGTATAAAGACCAAGTACGATTTTGAGTGGAAACTGTCTGTC
>NW_021761493.1:0-5337 GCF_005508785.2 Acyrthosiphon pisum
TCGTATATTATAACATATATAAGTAGATAGCAGGTATGACCGTTATTGCCTTCACTCGACACGAGACGACGGCCGTGCACGCCTACAAAACAGCAGAGCCGGCTTCGGTTTAAGCGTCCAGGACACTATGACCGATATACCTAAGTAGTATAGTCGTAGACACCTCATAATAATATACGCGGCGATATTGTCCGTTAGCGGCATAACTCGTACGGCCGTTATAGAGGTGCTCGCAGAGTGAATTTGTCGTTTTTAGCCACATTTTTTTTTCACTTGATAACAAAAAAATGTGTTCAAATTCCGATTTTTTAAGTATAGACGTACACTTTTAATGACCGAATTTTAAAATAGATATCGCCTACACCTATTATATATTTACATTGTACCGTTTAAGAAGTGACTTGTGGCGGTGCATAAAAAACGTCTTCACTAATATGCATCATTCGAGCTGCAGGAGTGCTTATGACTTACGCAAGTCTAGAACACATCACTTTCGCTTATCGTGAACATTTTAACTTACGGATTGTGAAATATATTTATAATGAACAAAAAAAAAAGTGAATGTCAAACGATCTAAATCGAGTAAAAAGACACCAACGGTAAGTTTTATCGACCAATAAATATAACTTAAATGTGATATTATCCAGAAGCACATATACATAAGGGGGTTATAAATTACTAAACAGTATACGTGTGCTGATTTATTTTTTAAATATCCAATATCTTAACCGCGGAAATATTATTAAAAAATAATGTTTATAATATTGTGTTTGTCTCGCAAAAACATTATTATATATTGCGTCCAATTCACAGTTCACACCTAACTATAGGTAAATAGCTAAAACAGAAACGGCTCGAAGCTTTCTAAAATATTAGACCCAGCAAGACGGGTATTACCTACATTAAATTATACCTATATAAATAATAATAATATGTACGAGTATAATATAATATATAATAATGTGTGTGGTTCCGAAACATTAGCATTCGTCCGCTGTATAGCTAATAAATAGTGGTGCAGACTACGTGGTTTTCGTATCATATACAATATAGACACGCAGTCGGACTAATGAAAACAAACGATCCCTCGAAATTATACAGATAATCCGGTGGCGGAGGCTGTGGGTATACACACAATATATACACATTCGGCGAGAGTCGAGCGTATGATATTATGGCCGACATATATATATATAATATTATATTCGTGTCCGTTATTTGAAGCGGCGATACGAAAGTTTAGAGACTTGCACGCAGCTCTCTATATATAGTACACTACCTGGAAGGCACGCGCGTTATTGACATTACAACGATTCGCATTTAGCGCGTAAATGCCGATTATTAAACGCACTAATTAGCACCGACGAAATCTACGAGGTACACACATAATATATATATATATGGGTAGGACGAGTAAATGTGTATAGAATACGTGCCATGCGTTATATCGATCCGATCGTTTAGTATGAACGGCACCACGTGGACGACTCGACGACGAGAGAGAATGAGTTGTATAATATTTCTGCAGTTCAGACGCTGCGAAAGAATGGGGGAAAAAAAGCGGTAACTAGAAATAAATACTTCTCGGGATTAAAACGAAAAAATATTTCACTTCTCTCTGCTTCGTGTCAGAACTCGGACGGAACGTAAACAATCATATTTAATGGTACGCCGTTTTATTCTGGATTTTTTTTTCTCAAGTCAAATCGGGAATTTAATTATTACGGTCGCACGAAAAAAATTACCTCGGCGTTGAGCTTTACGTGCTTTTGTATATTATAATGCCTACTAAAAACGCTTTCGATAACAACTTTTATTCGAATTCCGAATACACCACCACGTCGAAAAACCAATGCTATTTTATGATTGTATATAAAACATTGTGCGTGGACTTAATTTGCATTCCCTACTCGCATAGGCCGCAATCAGCTTTCAGTCAACGTTTTCGCATTCGATTAATTACATAATATCATACTCAAAGCATCGCGATACGTGTACAGATCACACACACGCATATAAAAATTATATAGAAATCGCCTCGCGGTGAAGATTCCACGATATCAGTTTATCATATTATGTTTAAAAGCATATTTTTGTACTTATATAAATCGACTTAACGGCTTTCTTTAGTGGTTTTTATAAACACGCAAAATGTATAAAACATATATACATCGTAATATTTAATATGGGCCTACACATAAATGTTGGACGTGGCGGCGCCTTGCCTAAAGTTTGGAGTACTTGAATTATTTTTAATTGAAATATCATTGTGCACTAACACATAATATTTATTGTAGTACTTCACAGATCATCAAACGTTAAACATTTTAAAAACAATTTTCAATAAATTTCCGGTTGATTAAATGTTAACCACAAAAAAATAATAATGAAATACTACTATGGAACTGTCACTGGTTCTGATTGTTTTGTGGACTCGCTTTTTGCTTTTCGAATCATGGTGTTACTATAATTTTTTTCAGTTAGAAGTTATAAGCACAGTTGCAGTTATTTTAGATGTTTATAAATTAAATTTTATTATCATTTAATATTTATATAATAATATAGCTGTCTCACCCGACGACGTGGCCTGGGCCGAAGATTTATAATTTTAATAAATATTTATGTAAAAATGTATATTCCATATTTCTTCTAGTTATAATATAATAGTAATCTAATAGGTATGTAACCAATGGTAACCATTTAGATTAAAAAAAGTTAGAGCTACCCTTTCGCTACAGGAATTGAAAAAATAAAATATAAACGCTCTCCAAGTCTCAAGGAATCTACTGATATAATTTTTATTGAAAACGGTCTAGTAGTTTTTAGTTTATTAACTTCGGATGAACCAACATCCATTTTTAGCCGGTATAATCCGATGCCTCCCGTGAAAAAATATAAAATATAGTGCTATGCAGGCGTATCTTAGTTTTGGTGTACTTTCTCAGTTAACGGGAAAATATGCGTCGGTGGACGACCAAAATTGACAATTTGCCTGCGGTAGATTGGATATAACACTTGATATAAATCGAACATGGCTCAAACCATTCTCTGAATTTCCCCGATATCTCCAAGAACGATTTAAAATTTTCACAAAATCAGTTAAGCACTTTTTGAGCACCGATATAAGCTACAAACATACATTCAAATCTCATATTTGTATTAAGATATTATAATATTTCTTTTAGTCGAAACCATTATACGTGACGATTTGATGCATGCTTTACCTCATCTTCCCGAGTAACCAATTGCAAAAAATACTAATTTCTCCTGTGAATATTGTAATTTGTAAGCCCTGACCAATAGCAACGATTTATAAATAAAAATTTCAATCGTAAATCTTAAAATCCTTTCTTAAATGTGAAATTAAAAATAACTAGGGCTACCTATCAAAATAACAACTATACTATCTCTCAATTCGAACCAATAGCAAGAGACATTTACAAAATTTCATTAAAATCGGTGAAGTGGTTTCAGAGAGCAGCGTCGAATACACGGGATTAATTATAAATTATAAATATAAAAAGATATTATTATATAATATAAGCCGGCGTGGTGTATAGGCAATTTTGATACTTGCTCGGTAGGAGGCTATGGGACAGTATCGCGTGCTGCGTTATCGGTACAACGATTTTATGTGAAAATATTTCGATACGACGGCAATAACGGGTGTCAAGGAACTACCACAGAGTTAAGTTTTCACAATGAATCTGTTATCGAGTAGTTTAAATTATCAGTTGTCATACTATTAGAAACATTATTTCAATGTAAACAATGATAACAGCAATACAAATTACAAACAATTTAACTCCGTTGGACGTTTCCGTTTCTTTTTTGTTTCAATCGCAGTATCTATAGTCAAGGCCAAATTTGGGGGAGAGGGAATTAAACAGAAATACCGTTAAATTATTAATACCTATAATATTTAATTTAATATTGTATCAATTTATCACACGTGTAATACATAAGAAAACCCTTATTATTATAGATGTATTATTATAATAATATTATACACCTACATTTTTATTAAGTTAATTTCTTCTTATGTCGTGAAAATATATGATTTGGTTTTGAGCCCCTTCCAAAAACGTGTTCCAGCCTTGTCTCGGGGAAACACTAGAGAGTATCTATATTCTATATATTATAGATCCCATATTATGTACAAGATAATATCGAATAGGTATGTATTATCATTTGTCATATATTCAATATTGTAATTTTTATTATTTCGGTTTTGTATAATATACACTATCATAATTCGATTGTATAGCGGTTCGTCGAGGTGATACGTTTAGCGCGAGAGAAAACGTTTTTTGCACGATATTATAATGTTGTTTATGTGCGGAAGACAATTGGATTCGAACCCAAACCCACGGGGTTCCGAAAGTGGCCATAAACCGCAAGCTGAGAGAACAGAAATCGGTTACGATATTATAATACGATATATTATAATGATAATAGCGACAATTGCAGCGTCGTATTACATAGAAAAACGGTGCAGTGGACCGGCAAACAAAATAATATAATATAATATACAGAGTGATTTATCAAGCATGCTCACCCCAATTTATGTTCCTCTAACAATGAATTTATTCAAAATCTGATTTTTGGATTTTTAAATATCATTTTCAGAGACAATTTTTTCAAATTTGTTTGAAGCTGCTTAAGGAGAGTCCTGTGGTGATAAAACTTTTTGTTTTTAAAATAAGAACCTCCTTTTTTACTTAAAATTATTTAGTCGACATTTTCAAAAAATGTTGGTGTACTTACCTAGTTCGAAATTAAAATGAGTAGTTTCTATATAATAGTCCTTAAAATGGTTTTAAAAAAATATAAAATAAATGTAAAAGAGGAACTAGTAGGTACTTCTTTATTATACTTTGGCCGTTTTTACAGATATTATTCATAGATTAATATTAATGACTACAATTTTCATACCACTATAGCCTCAAATTCTACAAACCCATTACCATATTGACCTTTTATCTTCAGAACACAAAGTTAAATAATAAAAAAAACTACTTGTACGAATTTTGATTCTGATACGTAAAATTTTCAGAAAAATTATCCACTGAATAATTTACAGTTAAAAAGGGGGTGACTGGGGAAGGGTCCTCATTTGAAAAATAGACGTTTGTATATCGTCAGAAGACTCTTACAAAACATCTCAAGAATTTAAAAATATGTTCTTTGAGTATATTTCAAAATTTCAAAATCAGATTTTCAATGACTGCATTATTTAGGGAAAAAAAGGGCGTGATCGTGTTTGGGGATTCATCCTGTATAGTATAATGATGGGCGTAGCATTGAAATAACCTATGATATCGCAATACGGCGTGC
>NW_021761494.1:0-881 GCF_005508785.2 Acyrthosiphon pisum
AGACCGGTCGAGCGATATTTATATATTATTAATTAATTGTATTGTGTGTGTGTGTGTGTGTATGCCGATCGGCCAGACGACCTGCGTACAGATATTGTTCTCTCAAGTACCTAGTCAGTCTTGAGATACGTGTCGCGATGACCGTTTCTCTGTAAATAAAAATAAATGAAAGCATATTATCATGAATAGTTATGTTTTATACGAACCCCTCTTACAATATATATATATATATAAACGTATTTATAATCAATGATATAATATACTAATTGTCACAGATAACACTTAACTACTTTATATACTCAACAACAATATTATTAATTATTTTATATTATCAACTAGCTCTAAGTGTAACTCGGGGCCCATTGGACTCGCTGAAAGTGGATACCGATTTTGGAGACAATGTCGTTGGAATTATAAAAGTCACGACAGTAAAGTTGTAAGACGAAAATGTAGGATTTGTGATAAGGATTAGTGATATGGATTGGAGATAAGGCTTGACGTTTTTACGGGAATGTTTAAAAGTTAGAGCGTCTAGCAATCCGTCACAAACGTTGTAAATGGATAGGCTGGATACGATCTCCTGTGTTGTTAAAAAGTGTAGAGTCGATTGGTGTATTCGATTATCTAGTTATCAGTCATCAAATCACATAGATAGGCAATCGAATCGCAGACATAATGAGAAGCGTATATCACCAGGTATGCAATCCACCTACTGTGGATTGCCGACCACGTTGGTAGCGTAGGTAACTGAAGAACGGAAAACATAGTTAGACCCCCGGGCCCCCCGTGTTAGTTGTAAGTGAATACTGATTTTGTATAGACACAGTCGAATTATATATGCCACACTTATATAGAAGAGATTTTATGATAAGAATTTCTGA
>NW_021761496.1:0-764 GCF_005508785.2 Acyrthosiphon pisum
GTAAGATATTTTTACTCACTACGGAAATTCTTGAAAAAGCTAACCATTCTACAATAGCCAAACTTTTTGACAAGTCCATGTTTATATTATGGCCCAATGGAATACGTCACGATGACGTTTTGTTATTTTTATCTGACGCGGCCCCTTATATGGTCAAAGCAGCTTCTACAATTAAAGTTTTATATTCTAAAATAGTGCACATAACTTGCCTGGCTCACGGTATACATAGAGTCGCTGAAACCATAAGAAGTAATTTTCCAAAAATTGATAAGCTTATCGCCAAAGTAAAACAAATATTTTTAAAGGCTACTAACCGTATTTTATTGTTTAAAGAAGAAGCTCCAGGTATTAATTTACCTCCTCAGCCCATTATAACCCGATGGGGGACATGGATAAATGCCGCGTCCTACTATTGTGAACATTTTGTAGAAGTAAAAAAAGTAATACAATTATTAAATTCAAATGATGCTATTTCTATTGAACAAGCTCAACGTCTTTTGTCGGATAGTTCTATGGAAACCAACTTGGCATTCATTCATTCCAATTATGGTTTCATACCAGCAGAAATCACTAAACTCGAAACCCAACATGTTCCATTAATCGAAGCTTTATCTATAGTTAATAACGTTGAAACTAAAATAGAAAAAATTACGGGACAAAATGGAATATTAATAAACCAGAAATTCAAAACTATTTTACAAAAAAATGAAGGATATCAAATAATTTTTCGTATATCAAAAATTCTAAGTGGAGAAATACAGTCA
>NW_021761497.1:0-777 GCF_005508785.2 Acyrthosiphon pisum
AATTCAGATGTTAAAATATTAAAATTAAGCTATTACCTTCCTCCAGATGTTCGGAGGGCTCTCGAGATCGTGTATTCGAGAATTAGATCAAATACACCGTACAATATAACTTATGTAAAAAGCACATATAAATTAATACTGCGACCAATGTAAAATATTATATTAAATGCCTTACCTGATTAGCAATTGTTCGTGAATTATTTTGAAAGAGTTTTTTATATTTTAGGTGACACAAGGTAATACTTCAAATATACAAATCGAAATAAAAACGCACTGATTTTGACTTAACATAAGAAGTCCAGTTGTCGCTCGTGGAAATCGATGTTGATATTTTGAGAGGTTGTTACTCGGTGGCTGGTGCTCATGCACTCGGTGGCTGGTGCTCATGCACTGGTTTAAGGGACGATACGAATATGTCTGCCAGAGAGTGGTAGGCGGTTTTTATCAAAGGTTTTTTTGTACTTCCCGGACCTAGATTTCTCTTCGGCGGCAAGGACCTTTTTTTATCATTAATTTTCTCTGGTGACATATATAAGAATTCTGCACGCCCTGCACACCACGGAGTTCCAGTACGTGCCGATTTCTTAATTCGTGATCGCATAATAGGGATCGTACCTATTTGTCGATGACAATGATTTTATTGGGGATGTTCGATTTCTACAAGCGACAGTCTGGCCGTTATTTATTACTGTGTAAGATTTTAGTTTATAATTATAATGGTGTGTGAGCATATCATTACACAATTATGGCACTGAGCGGACCACGGCGGGACAGATG
>NW_021761498.1:0-797 GCF_005508785.2 Acyrthosiphon pisum
AATAATGGACCGACACGCGGGACGGCGGCACTCTTTTTGCACGCGATCTCGGCGGCGGCGGGCCCGACGGGAAAAAAGTACGGCTTCGCGCGGCCTACAAATCTATCGGGGAAGGCGAATAAGGTCCGAACGGGGCCCCCCGAGGCCCCACGGGGGGTTAAAACTCGAAATGTCGAAAAATTTTGAAAAAAATCGCAAAAAGTGATAAGACGGTAGTGATTGCGCAGCGACGGCTCCGCCGCCGCCGGGAGACCGCCCGCCCGGGGAACGGAATTTTCTCATTGGCTCTCCCTTACGATGGTTCGGATTTTATACACAGGCGGCGCCCTCAGGTTCATGCTTTATATATAAGGACTAGATCCTGGCGTTTGTCATCCCGCCTGCGGCGGAAAGACTGTGTGGGCGATGGTGCATCTTTGTCGTTTCGCCTCGGGCTGGGTTTTTCGATCCGGCCTGCGGCGGGAACGCGGGGTCGTCGGGTATTGTGTTTGTCGTGTTGGCAGCCCTGGTTAAGCGGTAATTTTTGAACTTGGAAGAGTGTCTAGTCGTGAGTCGGTTGATTCAAGTCGATCGTACGACACAGCTAGTCAGGTAGGCAATCCGAAGATCGCAGACGACGCCCCGGGCGTGTATGTCCGGTTCTGGAGTGTGTATGTTGAAATCGGAAATTCAGATTCTGAGTTTGAAAGTCTTGCTATCAGTCATCTCGGGTGAAAGTCGATTCCCGAACGGACAATACGCCTGCGGCGGATCGGATGCAGTGGGGGTCTGAGTCGCACGTATGCAAGTAGCTAGTC
>NW_021761499.1:0-851 GCF_005508785.2 Acyrthosiphon pisum
TCCCCGTGCCACCATAACTACCATTAACCTACATATAATAACGCGTGAAATTAGAATATTATATAGTGTTGTAATATTTTACTACACTGTTATACAACATCTGGTACAGTTTTGAATCTGTCCGTCTATTTAGTGTGTTGGCGGCTACTCATAAAAATTGGTCGAACACCCGCCAACTAGATGTAGTGCTGTCATAATATTATTATATCTTTATTAGTTTAAGAAAGAAAAAAAAATTGTTTGTGTATGGTTGTTATTAATTTATTTAGTGTAGGTATGTGTTATTGTTTATTTACTACTATACGTAATTTTATTTTTATTTATTTCCTTATATATATATTTTTTTTTTTTTTTGTTTAAAGCACCGAGAGAGAGAGAGAGAGAGAGAGAGAGAGAGAGATTTCTGTTTATTCATTTTTTTTTTCCCGTATCATCCTTGATATGTTTGTTATTTTAATCGTTCCGTCCGCGCAATATACTATTGCTGTGTTCAAAAAAGTACTCCCATCTTGTCCTAATCTCTCTTCCTGCATACCTCTGGTGACGCTCGTCGTCGCTGATCTCCTGGAACAGCTGGAAGCCTATACTTCTTAGTGTTCTTAAATACTCCGATGATTCACGACCTGTGAGGTCCGGTGGCGAATCATTCCTCATTAAATCCCTGGTTAAACCCGTTGTTGTAGCCGTTATTGTTTCGAGAAAAATTACCTCTCCCTTGATTGAAGTTTTGTCTATAATTTTGAGGTCTGTTGTTTGGTCCTGAGTCCGGTCTTTCGATTTTTTCCTGCAATTTTTCTACCTGCAAGTTTGCGTTATGTTCAAGTTCTTCGTCCCTAGCCATAATCATAGCT
>NW_021761500.1:0-1079 GCF_005508785.2 Acyrthosiphon pisum
GTTTTTAGATTTTAGGTGACACAAGGTAATACTTCAAATATACAAATCGAAATAAAAACGCACTGATTTTGACTTAACATAAGAAGTCCAGTTGTCGCTCGTGGAAATCGATGTTGATATTTTGAGAGGTTGTTACTCGGTGGCTGGTGCCCATGCACTGGTTTAAGGGACGATACGAATATGTCTGCCAGAGAGTGGTAGGCGGTTTTTATCAAAGGTTTTTTTGTACTTCCCGGACCTAGATTTCTCTTCGGCGGCAAGGACCTTTTTTATCATTAATTTTCCCTGGCGACATATATAAGAATTCTGCACGCCCTGCACACCACGGAGTGCCAGTACGTGCCGATTTCTTAATTCGTGATCGCATAATAGGGATCGCAAGGCTGGGCATTAACGAGTTAAAAATTAAAATTAAGTTAAGGCGTTAAGTTAATTTTAATTAAGTTAATTAACTCGTTACTTTTTTTTCAAATTAACTTTTAACTTAATAAGTTACTTTTTTTCAAGATTAACGTGTTAACTTCAAGTTAATTTTATTTCAAAAATATCTAAATTAAGTTAATTTTCGTCCGAAGAATAACACAAATTTTTGAATGCTTTTTACTTTGATGTATCATTTTAAATGTACCCAGTAATTTTCTTGGACGTAAAGAAAAACTATCTAATTAACCATATAATATGACTGGAATTTTTTATTTTTGCAAATTAGCAAGTTTTAACTTTACACTAAGTTAAGTTACTTTTTTTTCAAAGTTAACTTTTAACTTAACGAGTTAACGAAAAAAAATAAGATTAACTTTTAACTTAACTTAACTTAATTACTTTAAAATAACTTAACTTAACAAGTTGAAAAAAATCGTTAACTTGCCCAGCCTTGAGGGATCGTACCTATTTGTCGCAGGGGCGTCTCCAGACTTTGGCTATGGGGGGGGGCGAAATAGTAAAAATATTATTAATTTACATGGGATTCAGATACTGAGTGTTATGATGTATCATAAACATCTTTTATTCTAAGCAAAGCGGTCTATTATCTTGTCACTGAAATGTTACATTATTAAAAACAAATCACCATAGTCATT
>NW_021761501.1:0-1269 GCF_005508785.2 Acyrthosiphon pisum
TATACGTCATGCAGCTGACAATGAAAAAAATGTATACATACAATACTATAATGATAATAGGTACTTCATTGCAATGTAGAGCCATAACGATTTTAAAATTACAATAAATTTAATGATAATCAGACAATAATAAATTGGACAGCTTTTAAGAGAAAGCGCTTAAGCTAAATTGATTATGTCTATAAATAACTCAAGAAAAGTCAAAATATTTTGTAATTTTGTATGGTGCATAGAAAATGCTAATACAAATATTCAGAGGACATTTCATGTATCTTTGGTTGTTTTTTTAATGAGATAAATAATATCGATTACCTACTATGTTCTCAAAAACAGATAAATAAAAAACTTTCATAAATAAAGGTTCTAAAAAATATAAATTTTTTTTTATACAGTAATAATTACTACTTAAAATGTATTAAAAAACTAAATGCCTTTTAAATCTGGTAAGACTGTTATTAATTGAAACATAAATTTTATATTTTGAGACCCTGGTACCGATTTTCAATCGGATGAAATGTGTGATCTTCTAGAGTTTATAAAATAATTATTAATACTAACATATTTTAGTTTCTGAGCGGAGAGTTGAGTATATTGGCTTTACAACTATGTGGTTTTCTTTTTAACATTTTATATTCTGAGAGGAGTGAATAATGTATTGGTTGTACAATGAAAAAGATTTATTTCTTATTTATATATTTATATAATTATCAATAATATGTTTTTATTTGTTTGTAAAAAAGTTTAAAAATTATTCGATTTCTCGTGTAGCAAATTCCTTATATTTTGTAATTCAAAAATGATTAACCGTAAATACATAAAAATATACACTTTAAGTTTATTCTATCTACTTGGCAACATTTTCAAAATATTTTGGTTGGTTTTGAGCTATTTACGCAAATTTTCAGTTCAGTTTAGCTGCAGTTCTAAGTAAATAAAAAAAAACAACCGTTTGACCTAGGTGGGTGGTTACCACCCTTGTAACTTCTTGGTTTCGACGTCACCGTACATCATATTATTGTGTTCAATATAATAAAATTATAGTATTATAACATGCATTGACGTAGTTGGGGTAGTCCTTATATTGTACGTCAAGACGCGTAGAACTTTTTTGTTAATATTTTACAAAAACGCATGCTCTATAATTATAGTTGTATGGGTATGATTTATAAAATCAATGGTCAAAGGGATATGAAAATAATATACTATGCGCATTATATTGCATGACAGTGGTATCATTATACTTTAAACCTATAACCATGGTCACGCATC
>NW_021761502.1:0-1289 GCF_005508785.2 Acyrthosiphon pisum
TAAAAAACCCCATAATATGCAATTAAAATATGCACTTAAAATTTTTTTTAGCCTTTTTATTTAAATAATAAATACATAATACATTAACATTATTATTTATTTATCCTAATCGAATAAAAGCCCGCATGGTGTACACACGTATCTGTGGTGGTGATGTCGTAGGTATAGTTTACGTTAAAATCGTTATCGCTTCTAAGAAAAATGTGTGCCCGAGCAGTGAGCACAGTCAAAAACCATAGTAAACGACAAAAATTAAAAATAAATAAATTTTTATCCAAACATTTTCACTGTATTGTTTGAAATAAAAATGTCACTGTGGAAAAAATCGATTCAAGTAAAATATGTCTCAAAAAATATAAAATAGCGTATAAAAGTGTAAAATATGCCCTACAAACCAAAAAAACGTAAAATATGCATTTATATGCACAATAAAATTTCAAAACTAGCTTTGTGGAAGCATGAAACGTATTTGTTTCGCACTCTGCTATTTTTGTGGCTGTGCAAAAAAAATATGTAAATGCTACAAGTCCTCTGCCCTACTCATATATTATAATAAATAATAATAAATTGTATGGCTCGGCCGGCGCATACGAACACAAAAAGGATACCAAAAAACGCGCGTACGTTTGCGGACTGTAAAACTGGGTCACTGATGAATTGTGATATTACTATCGAATATCGAATACGTAAATCATAACACTATAATGTATTATGTTATTACATAATAAATAATAATACCTACCTAGTACCTATCATAAATTAGTTTGGGATTTATAAGTTTATACCGATAACACAACAATACATGGAAATCATGAAATCATGAATAATGTCTTCGAAATTTGAGTTTTTCCTGTATAAAGTTGATCGCATAACGCAGGCATGCAAAATATAATATTTTATATACCATACGATGTACGATTATAATTTTATTGTTCGTGCATAATGCATAATATACGATCGTTCGCAGTGTAATAAACCGACGTTATACTTTTTATTACTTTTATAACCAAGTGCATTCTCACGATAGGACAACAACAAGAATATAAACTCTTCGACGATTCCAAGAATCGCGCCGACTATTACAAGAGCCGCGTACAATGTAGGTACGTACCTTGAGTTTTAATATATATTATATAATTTCACATCTCCACGAAATTGCGAAAACAAACCTATAAAAATAACCCGAATCTGTTTTCGTGGAAGACTAAAACAGGCTTATTCAAATTTGCACCTGCAATTTAATTGCCGATCATAAAAAAAGGGATGCTTTGGCAATAACCACGTCCAGC
>NW_021761503.1:0-920 GCF_005508785.2 Acyrthosiphon pisum
ATGCATCGGTATTGCCCCATTACAAATCGATTTTGCCCCAGTATCGGGGCAAAAATAGTTAATGGCTTGCTAAAAAATAAATATGAATGATATTCCACTGTATTGTAATTCAATATTGTAAACAAGAATTTACTTAATACAACTGTGTAAACAGATCACGTTTATTTTAAGATCCTGAATTATTATGAAAATATTCATTTTTTCAGTCGGTTCCCCTATTTACCTATACGTAAAATATTTCTCGATGTTCTTAAACGCCGATTGACCTTACTTACCTTACTATACGCTTAGAATCGTTTTTTTTATATATAATTATTTATCATTGAATTAAAATTTATAATATACCTGCATTTTAGTAATTTACTCAATGTCGAGGTATACTTGAAACCTATTTAATAACGGAGAGCTACAGCCCCTTTTAAGTTTTACTTTTATTTCTAAGAAAATATGGTAAAATTATTTTATTAATTTGTATATAATATTATACTGTTTAACAGATTCTATTGAAATGTAACATAATATATTATATATTTAGAGTTTACCTGCAATATCTATAGAGTGTCTATCGACAGCACAATCAAAAAGTTAGTATAGCGTAATGAGCTCAATGACAAATAAATAGTAATGAAATATGTTACTGTTGCAATTCTTACAAACAAATCTATGTCATAAACATTTTAATTACTACGAAATAAATTTTTAAAAATATTGGGCAAGTCAATCTGCTGTATAGTAGAATTTGAGAGTAACTCGCGTCAATTTGTAGGTCAATTATGTAATAGATGTATTAAATTTGAATTAAATGATAGACTATTGCATACTAAAAACTATTCTGAGCGGAGACTGCAGTACAGCCTCTATTTTTGAGGATATATAATGATTTTTTTTATTGCATACTAGCTATACAGTATAGGTTAAAC
>NW_021761504.1:0-774 GCF_005508785.2 Acyrthosiphon pisum
ATCAATTTTTTCGAAAACAGATTTTGTGTAAAAATTCCCATTTTTCCTTAATTTTTCTTTTGTTTTTCTCGGCGCTTTTGAAAACTACTGAGAAATTTTAACTTTTGACCCCCCCAAAGTACCAACTAGATTTACTTTCCTATCAGAAAAGATACTGTTGAAGAAAATCTAAGCATTTTTACTGTCTTAAAAGGTGATGACAGGCACAAAAATAAAAAATTGAAAAAAAATTAAAAACACACATTGTAAAATCAATACATTCATCGTTTCCCTAAGAATCTAAAATATAGATTAAACTAATCTTAAAAATAAGACTTTCAAGTATAGATTTGCTCAATATTGAAAGACAACAAACAAATTATATTAACATAGAAAATATAATTGACAATTTTGCAAGCAGAAAGGCAAGAAAAATGAATTTTTCAGTATTTATTTTTGAGTTGACTGTTAATGTATGGTATGTTCAATTTATTTGTTATTTAATAATTATTTATATTTAAAATGAATAAAAAAAGGCTACAAATTATTACATTTATTTATTTGTAAATACATAGGTACCTGAAATTCCAAAGTATGTTTTCAAATTTGGAAAAATTAATTTTTCAATTTGAGTGAGGAGGGGCCATTCATTTTATTTACACACGGGCCCAAATTGGTGTAGTTGCGGCACTGGTTATTATAATTTATAAGAGCTCCTCACCACTCTTCCCACCGATATTACCGAGCCTCTAGTCGAGCTCTGTCCAACGCGAAGCAATGTCGTATAATATTTTA
>NW_021761505.1:0-854 GCF_005508785.2 Acyrthosiphon pisum
ACCCTTTCATTATTCGCCAAATTATTAGTTGCTTTAAGTAATATAATGATATAAATTATAGTTAGGTACTAGCAAATACTATATATGAAAATAGGGGAGAAACAATGATAATTGTATAGATGATACAGGACCCTGAAAATACTCGAATGCGCTATATTTGTATCTTTCAAGTTTCAATCCTAGACCGTTCGTTACTTGCCCAGGGGAATTATCTATGTGTCGAGATTTTTGGTACTAGTTGTCCCTTATTGTCTTATAAGTTATAACTCAATAATAATATAGTGTTTGTTATTATAATTTATTATTAAATCATAGTTATTTATTGGGCACCACATTCCATTTGACATTTGACAACAACATTAGATTATTTGACGGACGACCGCGACGGCCCGTATATGTCTATTCATATATTATTGAATAGTATAAAATTCTAAATAGTATAATGAATAATCCAACAATAAATACTAAGAAAATCATATAATTACTGAGAGCCAATTATTTATACACATACAATACCAGGAAAAACTTAAAATAGCACGGGCTTTAAATTGGGCTTTTGATTTGCATGCATTTAGAGTTTAGATGAAGAACTTTTGGAGGCTATAATGATTATAAGATGTAATGAACTATTTAAAAAATCATGTTAAAAATATATATAATTTTATGAAGAAGGTGATTGAATAAAAATTTAAAAAATTGAATATTAATTCATAATTGAGGCTTTGGTGTTAAACAATAATTATACTTAATAATTATAACTGGCAGCATAATTTTTTTCTGTTGTATGTTTTTAATTTTTATCATTTTCAATGATCATAAATTTGTGCTTAATTACACAAAAAAAAATTTCCAAA
>NW_021761506.1:0-936 GCF_005508785.2 Acyrthosiphon pisum
TTTTAGTCGACGTGTGGGGTTGCCTGGAATTGTGCGAGAAGCTAAATTGGATATAAGGGGATTAGAATGATATGGAAGTCTGTTATGGAATCTTTTGTAATATGTTATGGCTTCAGCATGAACAATTTTTATGTTTAGATCTGTGTGCAGAGAGTAGTTGGAGACATATGGTGGGGCTTTAGTGATTAATCTTAACATTTTATTTTGAACGGTTTGGATTTTATTTACATTAGTTACTTTTGCATTGCCCCGCAATTGTAGGCCATAAGTCCACATGGGCTTGATTAATGATTTATATATGAGAAGTTTGGTGTTTAATTTAGTGTGCTTGTTAGATATTAGTGGTTTAACTGAGCTTAGTCGTTCGTTTAGGGCGAGTTTTTTTGCTTTGATTTGAGGTCCCCAGGTCAGGCGACGGTCAAAGATTAGGCCTAAGTACTTAACCGATTGGGATAAAGGGATTGGTATGTTATTAAGAAAGACTTCTGGGCAGGGAGGGAGACGAAGAGTGAATGTAGAATGAATGGATTTTGATTGGTTGACTTTAACTCGCCATTTATCATACCAGACAGAACAATTGCACTTAATTATTTTTTTTTTATCGTCGTACTGCATATTATGCGTATTGATAAAATATATTTTATAATGTTTAAAAACGTAATAGGTAAGTAATTATAAAAATATTATTACGTGACCTTATTCGGGACTAGGAACAATTGGAAGAGTTTACGTTTACATTATTTCTCCGCATAAACTGTACGTATATTATAAGTACAGGTATTATATTATCCGCATAATAATATTTATGTGCCCAGAACACATTATAATAATAAAATATATGTATTATACTATTATATTTAGTGCGTTGACGAGGGATATTCTTTTTTTCATCTCGTCTTTTGAACCTTTTATTTTTTACCAATAATCGACATTTTT
>NW_021761506.1:3386-4340 GCF_005508785.2 Acyrthosiphon pisum
TATCATTTATCTCTTCTGAATTGAATGTTTTTTCCAAAACTGTCGTTCGTCGTTTATTTTATCTAATACTTCTTCATTCGTCACCCTCTCAGTATCTTAATCATTTTTCTGAAGGCCACATTTCAAAGGCTTCCAACTTATTTTAGATTCTGAGTGAAACGATGAATGTATTGATTTTACAATGATGTGTGTTTTTTTTAAATTTTTTTTTGCGTCTGCGTACACGATAAGTAGTCGAAATAATGCTTCGATTTTCAACTTCAGTATCTTGTTCGATTGGAAAGTGAATATCGTTGGTGCATTGGGGAGGTCAAAATTTAAAATTCCCAGTAATTTTCAAAAGCGCCAAGAAAAACCAAAGAAAAATTAAGGAAAAATTGGAATTTTTACGCAAAATCGATTTTTCACAAAATTGAATTTGGTTTTTGGTGTAACTTTAAAAAAAATGACCGTAGATACATGAAATTTTGACTAAATGTTTATATTAGCATTTTCTATACACCATAACATTTTCAAAATATTTTGACTTATTTTGAGCTCTTACAGACATTGTCAGTTTTCATTTTTTTTTAGTTTTTTTTCTAAAAATATCAATAAAATTTTATTTGTTGATTAAAAAACCTTGAAAATGTAATAAAAGGTTCCTAGTATATTTTTTCAAAAGCAGATGAAAAATATTAAAAATCCTTAGCCACAGTTTTTTTTTATAAGCATTTAAAGTTCAAAAATTGACAAAATATGGAAAAATATAGAAAAATCACGAAAATTAGCAAATTATTTTGAGTGAAGAATTCGTAAAAAATTTTCTTTTTAAATCTAAGATTTTAAAATGTAATACAAGATTCCTTATAAGATTATCTACCTTTATCAAACAAAAAATATCTATAAGAAAGTCAAATTAAATTTTTATGATCGTTTGAAATTCAAATTTTTACAACATTGGATATTCACTCG
>NW_021761507.1:0-820 GCF_005508785.2 Acyrthosiphon pisum
ATCAACTTGAAGTTTCTAACCTTTCTCGCTATGTTGATTTTTCGGATATTTTAATTTTTATGCAACCTATAAGAATTTTTAAATTGTAATGATTTATACGTTCAGTTGAACGTAAATTTGCTCTGTTACGAATTGGTAAGCGAGAAAAAACAAACTATGTGCTGACATCCTCTTTAGTAATATTATTTTATCAGATAAATGTTAATACAAATTTGAAAAAATATGCTTATGAGTATAATTGTTTTTAAATTAAAAAAATAATGGCATGATGGTCTTCTTGTTAAATTAAAAAAAATCTTGCACCCTGGTCTTTACCTTATCATAAAATCATACCTATCCAACCGTCATTTTCAAATCAGATTCGGTAATGCACACTCAACTATATCCAACATTTCAGCCGGTGTTCCTCAAGGTGGCATACTCTCCCCTATACTTTATAATATTTATGCTGCCGATCAGCCAACCACACTAAACACTCTAGTTGCCGATTATGCAGACGATAAGGTAATAATATCTATAAACACTAATCCGGAAATAGCCTCACACAATCTTCAGAATCACTTAACCCTCATGGAAGACTGGTATACCAAATGGCGGTTCAAAATTAACCAGTCTAAGTCTATCCACACAACATTCACACTTTGTCTCTCTCCTTGCCCTGAGGTATCTATTTATGGCACTCAAATTCCTTCTTCTTCTACTGTCAAATACCTAGGACTAACACTTGATCGCAGACTTACCTGGGCTCCCCACCTTACATCTAAAAGAAAAAATCTAAACCTACGGCTGCGCCTGTTAAAAACTTTTTGCGACAACAACA
>NW_021761508.1:0-812 GCF_005508785.2 Acyrthosiphon pisum
GGTATATCATTGCATATGAAACATGAACTTTATGATTATTCACAGTAAAGCCGGATTCACAACTACGTCGTGTGTCGTATAGTGCAAGGGCGTGGTAACTATGGACCATAGCCATATTAAAAAAAGGTGGGTAAGTGGATGTCGCTCTGCTGTACAGTAGATTACAAGTGGGTCACTGTATAATGGATGGTATTAAATTTGAATTCAATGATATAATATCATTGTATAAGAAAAACGATTCTGAGCGGAGACGGTATGTCAGTCTAGGCATAAGACATAATATTATATATGGTATTAAAAAAAATTGACCTATAATAGGTACCTATAATAAATTCCAAATTAATCATATCACAATATCCATTAGGTACTTATAACGCGTTATACAATATGTAATTTCGTCAAATTTGAACTTAAAATGACTATAAAAATAAACTGTGATTATGTATTTTTTAGATTTATTGATTTCAGAATTAATTACCTACATGGAATCTTCTTCTAGATTTTCAATTCTTAGATACAAAAGTTGAACATTTTATAAATTTTTAACTACAAAATAATTATTTAAATTAAAATTTGATAAATTTTGTCAAAATTCGATCTTTAAATGCTTATAAAAAAAAATTGTGCCTATGTATTTTCAATATTTTTCAACTGATATTGTAACAATATATCAGAGCTTTGAATTAAATTTTAACACTTTTGGGCCCAACAGATAAAACTTTATTGATATTTATAGAAAAAAAAACTAAAAAAATTGAAAACCGAAAATGTCCGTAAACAGTTCAAAAAGGAGTCAAAATATTTTCAAATTG
>NW_021761509.1:0-1006 GCF_005508785.2 Acyrthosiphon pisum
TACAAAATAATTATTCAATTTTAAATTTGATAAATTTTGTCAAAATTTTAACTTCAAATGCTTATAAAAATTAATTGTGCCTATGTATTTTTAATATTTTTCAACTGCTATTGTAACAATGTATCAGGAGCCTTGTATTAATTTTTTACACTTTTTGGCCTAATAGATAAAACTTTATTGATATTTATAGAAAAAAAAACTAAAAAAATTGAATACTTACAATGTCCGTAAACAACTCAAAAAGAGTCAAATTATTTTCAAATTTTTATTGTATATATAGTAAATGCTAATAGAAACATTCAGTAAAATTTTCAAGTTTCTACAGTCACTCGTTTTTTAATTACAACAAAATAAGAAAATCGTTACGTAAGAAATCGAGTGAATATCAAATGTTGTAAAAATATGAATTTCAAACGCTCATAAAAAATTTAATTTGAGTTTCTTATAGACTTTTTTTTTTGTTGATAAAGGTAGATTATCCTATAAGGATTCTTGTATTACATTTTAAAATCTTAGTTCTAAAAAGAAAAATTTTTACGAATTATGAATGTTGCATATTCAGCATTTACATTATATACTAAACGTTTATATTAACAATAATAATCATAAGTATCATATTACGATCGGTGGGGATTGTCCATCGGTCATTAGCAAGTAGACAATTTTATATGTACGTCAGTTCGATTTATACTTTTCATAATAAAAGACTATAATATACGTTAATGTTATTATTCATATTAACAATACACAACAAATTGGCGACGAAGATAAACATTTTTAAACTCATCTCATATTAAATTAAAATATTTATAAAATGGGTGAGGATAACAAAAATATTACTCAATTCCATAATATAATAGGTTCACCAGGAACATTTGAATCTGGAAACGACATAACAATATTTGAATCAAGACTTACAAATTTTTTCATTGCAAACGGAATAAGTAACGAAGTCCAGAAGAGAGCTATACTACTATCTTCAATTAGTGAGGAAGTTCACAAAATA
>NW_021761510.1:0-1532 GCF_005508785.2 Acyrthosiphon pisum
GTCAACACTGTTAAACGATTATTTTAGATATTTAGAATTATGTAGTACCTACATAAAAAATTATAACAAATCAGTCTTAGACATATAATATTATGTACATTTATACGAATATGAAATAATATACGAGTACAACTATTAAAAATAATAGTATAATTTATTAGTCAATAAAATACATTTATAGTAACATAAACAAAATTATATATATATCGCACTATAATTATTATTGTATGTATTTTATATTTATTTATGTATATAAAATGTTTGATTTACTTAGGAATCACTTAAATATTTATTATGTTGCTATTAGGAGGAAACTAGTACTAGACATTTTTCGTTTACTATAACATTTAGGGTACATCGAGAGGCAACTCGTATATAGTCGGGACGCAATTCGTATACAATTTATAAACCTTATTGTCTTTAGGAGGAAACTATAAAAAATTATAGGAAACCATATAAATCTATGCTCCCTATCTTTGGCGATCTTCGTACGGAACACCAGTTGATACCACTATTTTGGTAGTCGGCACCACCGGTAGGATGATGAGTCATTACATATTATGCCTGCAGTAGCTCACCTTAGCACTATTCGGAATCCAATCCACCGTCGTGTATATAATTCTATCCCAGTAACTGTGGTTAATGTTATAATATAGGTAAGCTCCTTACTTATTCATCTCGGTGTTGCATCCAAGGTCTGAAAATTATTGTAATAGTAACAATGGTATCGTACTATCGTCACACCATTATTTAATGAAAATGGGAACGGTAAGATAACATAGCCGTCGATTATAATATATTACAAAAAAAATATGATATAGTGATAATATACTACCTATATATATATATATATTATTATATTAACCTATTATTATATTTCAGATCCGATGACAGAATATCATAGACGCACATTGGGTGTGAATTTAGGGTGTGCTGGAATAGTTTATGTTACAGAGGTCCGTGAGGCTCTTTCCCCCACACCCCCCTTAATCCTAATACTATAAATAACTGCATTACATTAATTTTACATTTTTGATTAGAATGGGGTAACTTTGATTTTGCGGGGTTACTTTGATACCCATATATTTTTATTCACCAGAGTAACATGATGATTAAATTTTATTTTCATAAAATGGGGTTACTTTGATATCACATTAAGAAATATAGGTATCAAAGTTGCCCGTTGTGTAAGTTTGATAGCATATTAAAAAGATTGATATCTCAAAAGATAACTTTAGAAATTTAAAAATAACTAATATTTAATTTTGGGAGTTTTATCGTTAATACTATAGAGACTATCCATAAAATAAAAAGTTAAATTGTCATAAACCAGTAAAAAATTATCAAAGTTACCCCATTGTACTGTACTACTTTTATTTTTAAACTATGACAACTTTTTTAGTATTTGTGATATCGAAAAATTAAAAACCATGTTTGCCAGCCTATGTTCTCTTCTTCCTAATAGAAACATTTGGTTGCATAACTTGAACTATAACTATAGCCATATGGCATATAGTGGTTCTTATCCACGC
>NW_021761511.1:0-7383 GCF_005508785.2 Acyrthosiphon pisum
ATGCATTGGTTTAGCCCTTCATGAAAATATGAAAAGAGTACAACAATAGAAAAATCAGTATAAACCATTTTAAACATAATTTTTTATTTATAGAAAATATATAAATATTAAGTTTATACGAACTGCAGCTATTTAGTTAATGTTATAAATAATTTAAATAATATTCATTATATTATACAATATATATCTTACCAGTAATTAAAAAAATGATTGGTTAATAGGTACTATAATTACGACATCATGTATATTTTTCATCATTAATGATAGTATGATTCAAACAATAAAACGTGGAAATATTCAATTTATGTACGATATTATTACTATTTCAATAGTATTAAAACATTTTACCTTTGGGTTCAATTTTAAAATACAATTCTTTAAAATAACAAATTGCAGAATTAATAATAAATAAAAAAAAATAACATTTGGCAAAATTAGCGTTCTCATTTTTATTATTAAAAAATAATTTTTTGAATAATTGGTCGAGAAAAAATATATTTTAGTTTTTAATGCAAGTTTGGCAACATATATTACATGAATAATCACAGACTACATTTGAGCGAGTTCCTAATTGAATTTCAGAATGAAACTCGTAAAATTGTCAACAATCATTCATACTTGTGAAGTTTTAATTGAAATTTTCATTTTAGAAGTTGTGCTAATTGAAACTGGAACAGACATCACTAATTGGATTTTATTTGCCGGTGGAATATTCTTCGATGGGTGTTGGCCATTCCCTTATTACGAAAGTTCAGTGTAGAATCGGTGTTTTTTTGTAATTTACTATATTGATTATTATGAAAGTTTTATTCAATGAAAATGAACATTAAATTTAGTATTCGATAATCATTTTCGTACGTAATCTTATTTCTCAATCTCTATATACACACGATTGTACATAAAAGAGGACATTAAAAAGGGGAATCATTTTGCATTCAAACGAGGCCTTTTAAAAGGAAAAAGACAGAAAGAAAGCCATTTCAGTTGCTTGTTGTAATAATGAGGAAGGGTGAGGTTTGGTAGAATATGTATGTGTGGAGGGCGAGTGGCAGTGAGAGGGAGTTTTCATCTTAGTGCATTGGGTAGGGCAAAGAATAAGAACTCTAAAGTAATATGATTCGTCGCCATAGCAACCCTCTTGTGTTATATATTATCCAAACACATATAAATGTATATAAATGTACACTAAAACTCACACACACAGAACTGTCAGACATTCGCCATAATATATCCACACACACACACACTTGCTCTTAGATAGGGTGAGGGGAGGTTGTGCTGAGAGAGAGTTTGTGATAGAGTGGGTGTGAGGAGAGAAAGAGAGACTTAGCATTTACTTTACTGGAGGAACCGATCGTTAATGTGTCAGAAAACATTCCACATTCTGAAGTTATACACAACTTTCAACTCCCCCTTGATAATATTAAGGGACCAAAGGACGAAACACTGTTTCTTGAATGTATTTAAGGTATTTCAATTTGTACAGCGCAAATCGTTTTCGGGATTGTGATGAAAGTTTTCAGCCGTTCGACTGAAGCTTTACAAAACAATAATATTACAACGTTTAAATTTGCATAGAACACAATGGTGACTATTTATTTTGAATTTTAGAAGTTGTCTTATAGGTACTGACATTTGACACAAAAAGCCTATTAAATATTATATAATTTGCTGCAACACAAAAGTTTAATGTTCACATATTTTTAAATATTAATTTATTAATATTACATTATTACACATATAATATTCTCTTATTTCACTATTATTCTGCCATAATATTATAATGAACAATGTATTTTGTTAAAGCACAGTTATATTAGTTTTATAAATATGTTTCTATTAAATTATGATAGTTTTGAGTATGAAAAAATATATATCTATTTAAAATGTAGGTAATTTTTAAATTTAAATTTATAAGCTCCAAAAAACAATTATAAACGTACTGACGCATATATTGAAATGTCAAGATAAAAAACCATAATAGGGTGGTGTGGTAAATTATCTAGTTTATCATTGTAAATCCATGTTGAATGTTACAAGTTGGGTGACCATCTGCGACTCACGCTATCCCTCGACTCAAGCTATACACTTAGGGAGAAAATGGAAAATAAACAAGAAAATAAAAACCATACACAACAACAATATAAATGTTGTTTGCTCTCAAATTAAGCCCTTAGTCAGGATGAATGGTCTGACTAGTCTGAGCCGTACAATCAGTATTGTAATTTAAAATTTAAAAAGGTGGGTAAGTGGATGTCGCTCTACAGTACAGTAGGTTACAAGTGGGTCACTGTATAATGGATAGTATTACATTTGAATTCAATAATATAATATCACTGTATAAGAAAAACGATTCTGAGCGGAGACGGTATGTCAGTCTAGGTATAAGGTATCTATTATATACTTATCTATGGTATTAAAAAAAAAAATTGACCAATAATAGGTATCTATAATAAATTCCAAATTAATCATATCACAATATCCATTAGGTACTTATAACGCGTTATACATCAACAACAAATCGTGGTACTATCATAGATATATGTAATAGTATACTTTAGAAGTTTCAATAATATACAATCACAACAAAATAACTAAAATAGTTATTCCAGGTTTTTTAATATGTGATTTCGTCCAAATTTGAGCTTAAAATGACTATAAAAATAAATTGTGCTTATTTTTAGATTTTTTGGTAACAGAATTAACTACTTAGGTGGAATCTTGTTTTAGATTTTTAATCCTTAGATATAAAAATTGAACATTTTATAAATTTTTAACTACGAAATAATTATTAAATTTTAAATTTGATAAATTTTGTCAAAATTCGATCTTTAAATGCTTATAAAAAAAAATTGTGTATATGTATTTTTAATATTTTTAAACTGCCACTGTAACAATATATCAGGAGCCTTGTATTAAATGTTTACACTTTTTGGCCGAACAGATAAAACTTTATTGATATTTATAGAAAAAAAAACTAAAAAAATTGAAAACTGACCATGTCCGTAAACAGCTCAAAAAGTGTCAAATTATTTTAAAAATTTCATCGTATATACAAAATACTAATATAAACATTCAGTGAAATTTTCAAGTATCTACAGTCATTCGTTTTTTAATTACAACAAAATAAGAAAATCGTTACATGAGAAATCGAGTGAATATCAAATGTTGTATCAAAAATTTGAATTTCAAACGATCATAGAAATTTAATTTGACTTTCTTATAGATATTTTTTGTTTGATAAAGGTAGATTTTTTCTCATTTTTTCATTTTTTTTAAAGTTACACCAAAAACCAAATTCAATTTTGTGAAAAATTGATTTTGCGTAAAAATTCCCGTTTTTCCTTAATTTTTCTTTGGTTTTTCTTGGCGCTTTTGAAAATTACTGGGAATTTTAAATTTTGACCTCCTCAATGCACCAACGATATTCACTTTCCAATCGAACAAGATACTGAAGTTGAAAATCGAAGCATAATTTCAACTACTTATCGTGTACACAGACACAAAAAATAAAAAATAAAAAAATAAAAAAAATAAAAAAACACACATCATTGTAAAATCAATACATTCATCGTTCCACTCAGAATCTAAAATTATGATGAACCATCAAAACAATTTTAAAGTGATTTTTTAAAAATGATTGATATGAATGAAAGTAGTTTAATTTTGTACCCTATATATATTATGTTATGCGTGTACTATTTATTGTAGTTGGGTCATTAGAAAATGGTTACCATCTATAAATATTTCATGACGAAATAAACAATAAATGAAAATTGTCACATTTATTTGTAGAAAATATACACGCAAAATATTTTTAAAATGTATACCTATAATATTATGTAGGTACAATGTATACAACAAATAAATACCAAGTATAAATTCGATTTAAATATAATTCAATAGTGGTTTTACAGTAAAGTTGTAAGCACCTATAAAATATTATCGTATATGAATATTTTACATGAGTAGTAGTATTGTGATTTTTGCATAAATATAGTTATTAAATAGTATAACTATTCCATTGATATAACTTGATTCCTTTTCCAATATAACTATAAAAAGTACTTAAATTATTATTATTATTTTTTTTTTTTGAACATTTTCATTTTTATAATACCGTAGTTAAGCCGTAGCTTGTATTGAAGTTTAGTTATCTTTTGTTATTTTGATTATGAAATATGATATTATGAAATTAATTAACACCAATAAAGGATTTACAGTTAGACAGTTTGACAAAATACAAGTTTAGTGGATGTAAATATTTATTTTATTTTATTTATTTTATTACAAAACGGGCCATTGCCCAAAGTGCAGAAAAATATGTACATAATAATAATAATAACAGGAAAATACATATAAATTACATTAACATAAGAACATTATAATATATACCTTATAGCTTATAAAATTAGAACTTTTTATTAATCCGTCCGTATGGTTGTATTGTAAAAGTATTATACTTATTCTGATTGTTTTACAAACCCTAAATAGGGTATAAACTAATAAAATAATATACCTATCGGCTATCTTTGTATAATGTTTTATTATTAATGTTTTTCAACTTTTTGTCATATGTAATAAAATTTTTATTATAATATATATTTGAAAATTAAATATGCCAACATTTACAAAATCTGAACTATATTATAATTAATTATTTTTATTTGATGATGTTAATATAATATTATTGTTTGGATTTTATAAGAGAAAAAATGATTAATAATTATTAATTGGGTTTTTTAATAAAAAATATACCTATCTACTGCATAAACATAATTCATAAAAACATTTAAAAAAAATTTTTTATATATATAATGTGTATTGTCTATGTAATTTTACATTTTAAACCAGGACTTGAAACTGGTAACCGATTTTTCCCGGTAACCGGTTACCATGACTACTTTTTCATCATATAAAATAAGTACATAATTTATTGCATTAAAATTATTTAATAAAAACGATAGTTAATAGTGTGTTGATTGGATGTTACAACCGTTTTAGTAGTATCAATTTCATATTTTAATTTTCTTAGATAATATCACATCAATAATTTATTCGTTATTTTATGTAATTTTGCCTCTTAATTATCAGACTACACAGGCATACCTATATTGTACACTGTACGTCTGTACACCATGAAGTTGAATTTCCTTAGAATACATTATTATCTTCTTTGAATGTTTTTATAATTGTGATAATAACATAAAGAAACAAATCAAACGGTCTTATAACTATGGGAATTAGTTCAGGGGTATCTATTAGTATGTAGTTTATAATTAGTGACCAGTATGTATATCAGATTTATAAATATTAATTTACTTATATATCTCTCATTCTCACAAGTGCTTGACAATTAATTATTTAATATCTATTTTATTTTATGCACAATTCGTGTAATAATAATAATAATTTTTATACTGGTAACATGTATATAGGTATATATACCTTATACAGGTATTAGGTATAATACCTGTACCTAATATATTGATAAGATTTTTTCGACATTTTCTAAATTTTGTTTTTAGTATTAATTTCTAATTATTATGAGCTACCAATGCAATTTCAAAATTTACTTTTCATACAACCTTAATGATTATTAATGTACATAATCGTTTAATTTTAGTTATAAACAATGAAATATTTTTGTAAGCTCCCTTTAGGGAAAATACCATTATAATATTCCAATGTTAAGTAGATACTGTTGAGTGCTTTTTGAAGTGCTTGTTAAGTCTTTATGTATTGTGAAAACGAGACAAGTATAATTTATAGTTTGTCAAACACATCAACTCACATTATTCTTTAAAACTTTTTAATTATAATATAATTAAATTAAAAATTTCAATTGAATGGAATTATTAATTAGTTTTAAATAAATTCAATTGACAGCAGATAAATTTTCACAACAAACATGTTTATTAACTAATATGATCAATACAAAACAAAAACGTTATAACAGTTAATTTTTGACAAAAAAAAAAAATCTTATTTTTTATGAAAATTGCATATTAGGTTCAGTGTACAGTGTAATAAATAATAATTAGTGATACATTTTGGGTATAACATTATGATGCAGTTTATTAAAAATGAAAATGTTTAATTATAATAGGTATATAACTTTTGGAAAAGTAAATACCAATATTCATTTGTGTTGTCATTTTATATATTATACATTGTATATAACATTCTACATAAAGGATATAAATATATTATAGTTTATCATAATATGACATGCATTATAATTTATAATGTCATGTACTATACGATTTATCTAATCGATCTTTTGACACGTTCGGGGTTTTCGCGTGACAACTACAGCCTATGAAACCGTCTGGCGGTTAACCAATTACCATCAACCCCGTTACCGAGCTCGCGATTAAACACAGTCTGCGAATTATTATAAGCCTCTGTTCATACACATACCTACACATACATAATAAATGTACGTCGACGCAGGAAAATCATTTAGGAACATTACCTATTAATATTATTTTTTGTTAGTTATCGTTATTAAAATAAACAAATGGTGCTAAAATCGTGAGTCGTAACTCTTAAAAGATTCGTATATTGAAACCATCAATGTACTTACTGGTTTTTTTTTTATACAAAAATCAACTGTGAAAATCATTAAGCTTATGATCGAATGTAATTTTTAAGAGTCTTATTGAACTGTAGTTGATGCGTTGACGTCATGACATTTGATTGTTATGTGAATTGGACCATAATCAATAATTCATATAGTTTATTCTTTATAATGTAAAAACTTGTCGTAAGTTGAACATGTGTATAAAAAAAATAATACTTAAATAGCGAATAATGCTATTGTATTAATTTATTTGTATTTTTATGGTAAATTTTTTTTTTATTAATTGTTCAGGCATAAGTGTTTGAATAATTTAAATTGTTTCTTTACGTATTTTTATATTTAGTAGAGAAATTGGTTTTATATACAAATATATCTAAAAATTAATAAACATAAATATTTTTTTATTTAACTATAGTACCGACGAATCATTATAGTAATTACTATTCAAAAAGTCCCGTCTATAATTTGGATTAGAGAAGCCCCTCGTTAACCCTTTTGTACAACATGTAAGTAATTATTCAATGCCCTGCCGCCATTGAACTGTTTTGCTCGATTGACAAAAGAAATCATTACGCTTATCTGCAAACACTATGTACCGAGGGGTCGCATTTTAGAAACGGGAACCGCTCCATTTTATATCATCATAGTCCATCCCTATTATTGAATTCATTGTTCGTTAATTTTAGCAGATGTATAAATAACAGTTATTACCTCGAAGACTTTGAAAAAAAAATCCACTTATCAAATACGAAATAACGAATGATGTTTGTTGTGAGCTTAATAATCGAAATTCGGCT
>NW_021761512.1:0-1109 GCF_005508785.2 Acyrthosiphon pisum
AATTAAAAAACGAGTGACTGTAGAAACTTGAAAATTTCACTGAATGTTTATATTAGCATTTTATATATACGATAAAATTTTTAAAATAATTTGACTCTTTTTGAGCTGTTTACGGACATTGTAAGTTTTAAATTTTTTTAGTTTTTTTTTTCTATAAATATCAATAAAGTTTTATCTGTTGGGCCAAAAAGTGTATAAATTTAATACAAAGCTCCTGATATATTGTTACAATATCAGTTGAAAAATATTAAAAATACATAGGCACAATTTTTTTTTATAAGCATTTAAAGATCAAATTTTGACAAAATTTATCAAATTTTAATTTGAAAAATTATTTTGTAGTTAAAAATTTATAAAATGTTCAATTTTTGTATCTAAGAATTAAAAATTTAAAACAAGATTCCACGTAAGTAATTAATTCTATGACCAAAAAATCTAAAAAATACATTTACACAGTTTATTTTTATAGTCATTTTAAGTACAAATTTGGACGAAATTACATATTAAAAACCTAGGATAACTATTTTAGTTATTTTGTTGTGATTGTATAATATTATTCGTGGGTACTTGAAACTTCTAAAGTATACTATTATATATCTATGATTTTACCACGGTTTTCTGTTGATGTATAACGCGTTATAACTTATAAGTACCTAATAGATATTATGATATGATTAATTTGGAATTTATTATAGGTACCTATTATAGGTCAATTTTTTTTTAATACCATAGATAAGTATATATATGTCTAATACATAGACTGATATACCGTCTCCGCTCAGAATCGTTTTTCTTATACAGTGATATTATATCATTGAATTCAAATTTAATACTGTCCATTATACAGTGACCCACTTGTAACCTACTGTACAGCAGAGCGACATCCACTTACCCACCTTTTTATTTTCATAACCATAATAGAGTATTATAAATGCATATGTTTGATCAACTGAACTACTTCAAACAATACAAATTTTAAAAAAATAAGTATAAAATATAATATAATCAATAATTAATAAAAAAAAGGCTAAAAATTCCGAAATAAAAATGATAAATTTTGTAAAACCTTTGATTCCTGACTTTTTTGTTAGTTCCAAACACATATTTTT
>NW_021761513.1:0-1832 GCF_005508785.2 Acyrthosiphon pisum
GGAGAAACGGGACGGGATTCCACCGGCCACAGGTGCTGAAATATAGTCCAAATTGTAGACGGGACGAGCTGTAGTTAATTCAAAAATGAACTAATACTTATTAAACGTATTTCAAAATTTAGGGTTGCTTAAACCCTATCTTTGGTAAAAAATGGTGAAAAAATATAAACTATTGCAGAAACGGGACAGGATTCCACCGCTACACGTGCGGGTAATTAAGTTAATATTTAGACGGGACGAGCTGTAGTTAATTCAAAAATGAACTAATACTTATTAAAAGTATTTCAAAATTTAGGGTTGATTAAACCCTATCTTTGGTAACAAAATGATGAAAAAATATAAACTATTGCAGAAACGGGACAGGATTCCACCGCTACACGTGCGCGTAATTAGGTTAATATTTAGACGGGACGAGTTGTAGTTAATTCAAAAATGAACTAATACTTATTAAATGTATTTCAAAAATTTAAGTATATTAAACCCTATCTTTTGGTAAAAAAAATGGTGAAAAAATATTAAGTATTGGAGAAACGGGACGGGATTCCACCGCCACAGGTGCTGAAATATAGTCCAAATTGTAGACGGGACGAGTTGTAGTTAATTCAAAAATGAACTAATACTTATTAAACGTATTTCAAAAATTTAAGTATATTAAACCCTATCTTTTGGTAAAAAAATGGTGAAAAAATATTAAGTATTGGAGAAACGGGACGGGATTCCACCGCCACAGGTGCTGAAATATAGTCCAAATTGTAGACGGGACGAGCTGTAGTTAATTCAAAAATGAACTAAGACTTATGAAACTTACACGTCAACTTAAGTATATTAAACCCTATCTTTCGGTAAAAAAATTATGAAAAATATTAAGTATTGGAGTAACGGGACGGGATTCCTCCGCTACACGTGCGGGTAATTAGGTTAATATTTAGACGGGACGAGCTGTAGTTAAATCAAAAATTAATTAAAACTTACTAAAAGTATATCAAAATTTAGGGTTGATTAAACCCTATCTTTTGGTAAAAAATTTATGAAAAAATATAAACTATTGCAGAAACGGGACAGGATTCCACCGCTACACGTGCGCGTAATATAGGTTAATATTGTAGACGGGACGAGCTGTAGTTAAATCAAAAATGAACTAATACTTATTAAACGTATTTCAAAATTTAGGGTTGATTAAACCCTATCTTTGGTAACAAAATGATGAAAAAATATAAACTATTGCAGAAACGGGACAGGATTCCACCGCTACACGTGCGCGTAATTAGGTTAATATTTAGACGGGACGAGCTGTAGTTAATTCAAAAATGAACTAATACTTATTAAAAGTATTTCAAAATTTAGGGTTGATTAAACCCTATCTTTGGTAACAAAATGATGAAAAAATATAAACTATTGCAGAAACGGGACAGGATTCCACCGCTACACGTGCGCGTAATTAGGTTAATATTTAGACGGGACGAGTTGTAGTTAATTCAAAAATGAACTAATACTTATTAAATGTATTTCAAAAATTTAAGTATATTAAACCCTATCTTTTGGTAAAAAAATGGTGAAAAAATATTAAGTATTGGAGAAACGGGACGGGATTCCACCGCCACAGGTGCTGAAATATAGTCCAAATTGTAGACGGGACGAGCTGTAGTTAATTCAAAAATGAACTAAGACTTATGAAACTTACACGTCAACTTAAGTATATTAAACCCTATCTTTCGGTAAAAAAATTATGAAAAAATATTAAGTATTGGAGAAACGGGACGGGATTCCACCGACACACGTGTGCGTAATTAGGTCAATAATTAGACGGGACGAGTTGTAGTTAATTCAAAATG
>NW_021761514.1:0-768 GCF_005508785.2 Acyrthosiphon pisum
CACATATAGATGAAACTGGAAATAGGGTAGGACAATGGACAATTTCATAGCGCCCATCCACCAACACATGTGGTTATATCAATAATAACAGAAATCCAAGTCGAAACGATGACAAAAATATGTTCAATTTCAAAAGAAATCAACAAAAATATGGTTCTTTCTGATTTAAGACGGATTAAAGCTTTAGTTAAAATGTATGATGAGTATAAAATTGACAAAAATAGTATGGTGTATTTATCTAAAATTGGCTCTATTTACTAAGGAAAACGTTTATTTTAATTTTTTTTTTGATAGCGTTTATGTGATAAAACGTACAACTTATTTTATTTTATATTATCTTATAATTATTATTAGTATTATTGTATTGTCATCGATGTTTTTAGAACGTGTAATTTTTTTTTTTTAATACTACCCTTACTTGATGTGATCGTAGTTAAAAATTATATAATGTTCAATTTGCATAGCTAAGGATTGAAAATTTAAAATTAGGTACATGGTGAACTTTTTGTATATTTATAAATTTGGCAACGTTGCATACGCAATCGTGTCGTTTTACGAGTTTCCATTGTTATACAGCAAACATACGCAATCGTGTTCCCAAAAAGGTAAATCGTACGCAATCGGGTTCTACCCGTTACAAGTTACAAAACGAATTGTAACTCGTTACATTTTAAAGTTGCTTGACAATTGTGTAACCGATTACAGTTACAGTTACAAAGTAACCAGGTTATGTAACTTTGATACATGTAACTGATTACTGCCCATCCC
>NW_021761515.1:0-798 GCF_005508785.2 Acyrthosiphon pisum
AGATTCTTTATAGGATAATCTATCTTTACCAAAAAAAAAATGTCTATAAGAAACTCAAATTAAATTTTTATGAGCGTTTGAAATTCATATTTTTACAACATTTGATATTCACTCGATTTCTTATGTAACGATTTTCTTATTTTATTGTAATTGAAAAACGAATGACTGTAGATACTTGATAATTTAACTGAATGTTTATATTAGAATTTTCTATACACGATAAAAATTTGAAAATAACTAGACTCTTTTTGAGCTGCTTACGGACATTGTCATTTTTAAATTTTTTTAATTTTTTTTTCTATAAATATCAATAAAATTTTATTTGTTTGGTAAAAATGCGTGAAAATTTAATGCAAGGCTCCTGATATATTGTTACAATAGCAATTGTAAAATATTAAAAATACATAGGCACACATTTTTTTATAAGCATTTGAAGTTGAAATTTTGACAAAATGTATCAAATTTAAAATTGAATAATTACTTTATAGTTAAAAATTTATAAAATGTTCACCTTTTATTTCTAAGGATTGAAAATTTAAAACAAGATTTCACGTAAATATTTAATTCTGTTACCAAAAGTTCTAAGAAATACATAAGCACAGTTTATTTTTGTAGTAATTTTAAGTTCAAATTTGGACGAATTACATATTAAAAAACCTGGAATAACTATTTTAGTTATTTTGTTGTGATTGTATAATATTACTTGTGGGTACTTGAAACTTCTAAAGTATACTATTATATATCTATGATAGTAGTATAGTACCATGGTTTGTTGTTGATGTATAACGCGTTACCTAA
>NW_021761516.1:0-1208 GCF_005508785.2 Acyrthosiphon pisum
TGCACGCGCTTGGTTGGGGACCTATTTCGTTGAACGTCCGTCCATCCGCGTCCGTCCGAAGAGCGATCGTGGGGAAGCGGCGTAACAGAGGAGGAAGAGCGGCTGAGCATACACACGGCTTAGCTTGCGTTCATAGGTAGGTTGACGGGGCATGTTGGGGGGCGTGCTCATAGCAGCTGCGACTCTCCTCTCCCGCTCGATCATTCTTTCTCACTCTCTCTCTCTCTCACACACTCTCTTCCTATCTCGCTCTCTCTACGTGCACGCGCTTCATCATCTGTGCGCCGGCAGGCAGCCACGCACAGATTCTTTTTCGTCTCATTTTTTCCAACTCTGTGTATACACGGCGCGTCTTCATTTGTCGTGCTGTATATAGGTTAACTACGTATCGCCGGACACCACTTTACATTTTATTTTATGTAAGAAGTGATAAACTTTCAATACGTGATTACATGCTCCTTCCCATAGTTTCATCAATTTCACTAGAAAATATATAAAGTATTACGATTGAACCCGTAGATGATAATAATGTTGATGTTGAACTTGTACCAAATATTGAAAGCGTTGCAGTTGAACCCGAAGAAAATAGTTAATATTTATGTGATAATTTATAAATTAAAAGTTAATGTAGAACCTGCACAAGCTATTGAAAGTGTTACCATTGTATTAGTAGAAAATAATTAATATTAAGATGACATATGTATATTTGATTGTTATATCGTAATAATATTTTGCATTTATAATAAAATAATGACTTAACATTGATACAATTTTATTATCAATTACATTTATCATATCATGTCATCATAACATCCATTCATTTAATCCCCATGTTCCTACCAACTACAAAATCAATAACCTGAAAATTTAGTTCTCACTTTTGCGGTACGTCCCGCGACGCACCCGTTTTTTTTTTTTGTAACCCCTAGCATTCTTAATTTTTATATATAAGATAGGCGAAGATATTAATGTAAGAAATGACGTCAATGGCCGGGGAATGGCGTAATTTCCCTAAAAAGTGGTAGGTAAATGTTGGGTTTGTAAATCAAAATATTAAATGCCCGGTCATTGACATCAATGGCCAGTTAAGTTGGACATTGACGTTTAATACATTCTTACTATTAAAAATCAAAGGCCATTTTCAATCAAAGGCCCATAAAAATCAAAAGATATAACGATGCAAACATTTAATACCATACATCCACTCG
>NW_021761517.1:0-3872 GCF_005508785.2 Acyrthosiphon pisum
TTCTCTTGGTACTAAAAAATATATTAACAGTGCTCAAATTTGTTGTGGGGGGGGGGGGTGGTGCGCAGGGGGACGGAGCTCCTCTACTATTTTTATTTTTTTTTTGCGTACCCCAACCAGGGACGATCTCAAAAAAAAATCATGGGGGGGTGTATTCTTCAAAATTGCCGACTAGAATTTGAAATTCAAAATTTTTGTGAACTATTAAGTTATTTTTAGTTACATTCTGTAAATTTATAATTTTTTTATTACCTTATATTTCAATTCTTAGTTTGAAATTTTGAATTAAATTTTAAGTGGAAACTTAGAAAGTTAGAAATACCTAACTTATTTTAAATTTATATCAGATTGAAATAACGTCAACAAACATATGAAATAGGTAATAATTATAATTCATCACTTATTTTTTATTACAAAATGGTTATAAAATGAGTTACAGTACTTGAAATTTTAAAAAATATTATGAATTATAATTGAACCCTGCGTTGCTTCAGCGTTGCCCATTTTTGTACAAGATCATCGATATCCAAACTATCTGTTATATCTTTTTCACAACTCAATATCATCAGTGCATTTAATCGTTGATCAGCCATTTTCGATCTTAGGTAATTTTTTATTAATTTAATTTACTAAACATTCTCTTCGTCAGATGCAGTAGTAACAGGAGCAGTCAAAGCTAAATTACAAATTCGATTAGCCCACGGAAGAATTGATTTTGATGACTCAGATTTTTCAAAAATGTTATTTAAATTTTCTCCATCACATTGATTTAACAGAATTTCAAATTCTGCATGTATTGCATCAATGTCGTGAATTTTCGCACTATTTGTCATTTCGGGAAATAATTTTACAGCACCCGCAACATTTTCTAATGAACAAGTATTATTATTGTCAAATGGCATTTTAAAAATATTAAATAAAGGCTTGAGTGTTTCAATAGTTATTTTTAAATGTTCAGTTGTTAAGTTTATCAGTGTGTCTAATACTTGTTTAAATTCTTTTCGATAAAATAATTTTAATGAGAAGTCTGATTGAGTCATTGGATTAGAATCTATTTTTTTTGGTATCAACCGTTTATGATGTTGTTTGTTAAAATCTGCGATTGGATCTAAATCTATTTTTCTTGAAAATATTAGAGCTGCGTCTATAATAGTGTCCAGTCCATCAGAATCTTTGTTTATATTTTCAAGCGATTTAATTGTACCCTCTATTAAATTACTTGCATCAATTATATTCAATTCCTTTGCTTCCAACTTCTCTGTGAGTGCTTTGAGTTTATATAATACATTTTTCATAAACATTATTGAAACAATAAAATCAAATGATGTTATTTTTTTAAACAGAGCTAATGATTGGCTTTTAGTTTTTCTATCATACAAATTTGAAGAGGAGATTTCTTGCAAAGTTTCAAGAATTATTTCAAACGATGTCCAAACTGCTTTAACCGATTCTGCACGAGCCGTCCATCGCGTTTTTGATAAATTACACAACTGCAAACTACCTTCATTTCAGATAATTTTTTACTAAGAATTCCATACCGCTTTGTACTAGCATTAAAAAAAACATATAGACTCTCTAGGTTACCAATTAAGTTAAGTATAATGACACTAGCATTGCAGCCATGTTCTAAAAATGTGTTAATACGGTGCGCTTGACATGGGATATAAGGTATATGGTGATTGGCCAGTTTCGAAAGTTCTTTTTGCGCTCCATGGAATTGACCAGACATACTTGAGGCAAAATCGTAAGACTGAAAAGCGATGAAGTCTGGATTTAATTCGTTTCTTACTAAGGTATCGTAAATATTATTTGCAATCCCAAATCCAGTTTTATTCGTACATTCATTAATTTCAAGAAGTCTTTCTTTAACATTTCCATTATTATTAACGTATCGTACACATATTGCCAATCTATCTTGGTGGGTAATATCGGGAGTCGTGTCTGCCAGAACTGAATAAATTTCCGCATTTTTTACTTCCTCAATTACTCGATTTCTAGTTTCTGAAGATAGCAGCTCTATGAATTCATTTTGAGACCTAGAACCGAGATACGTCACATGATATGGCCTCATAGATTTATTATCTAACCATGTTTTTATAACATCACAATGTCTGGAAAGTAATTCCACGATTTGAATGAAATTTCCATTTTTATCATCTCCATCACCTCTAAATGCCAACCCTTGCCGAGCTAAAGTACGAGTAGTGTCCATAAGGATTTTAATAACTTGCTTATTATATTCTCGCTCATGCTGAATTTGAATTGATTTTTCTCTATTTGCTTGATCAAATAAGACATCAATATGACAAGATGTCTTCATAAAATTACAGTAGTCTCTTAATGCAGCTTTATAAGCTGAACAAGAGAAATGCTCAGAAAGTTTCCCAGGTTTATTTTTACCCCTACTTTTCATTTTATGCCAAACCCTGACACCTTCAGTGACCCAAGCATTATCGGAAAATTCTCGATCCGGACCATTTGGAAATAAAAAACATACAAAACAATAAGCTGAGTCTTTTTCAATACTATATTCCAACAAAGGAAACTCAATATACCAACGTGAAGAAAATTGCCGTTGTTTGTTCGTATTGATACTTTTGTTTCTGGGATATGAAGTAAGTTTAGGCTGATGAGGTCCTAATGAAATTAAATAATGTCTCTGTGAAGCAGTTACAATTTTTTCTCGTTTGCCTGGATCATGATCAATTAAGCTGTTGTATTCGGTTTGATCGTATAAAATATCGGTCGAATTATTGCTGATAGTTTGTGTTAAAATATCTGATGCATTTTTTAAAAAAGTATCAGCTATGCTTTGAATAGTTCTTACTTTCTGAATACTATTAATTAAAAATAAAACTGGGTTCGGAAATTGTTCAGTTTTAATTTTATCCAAAACTAAATCGCATTCCTTCACTTCATTAACAAGTAATTTCAACTGACCTGCACAAGTTAACCAAGTTATTCCTTCGTCTTCATTTTTTTCAGAATTTTGCATAGGTATTACAATATCAAGATTTATGGGCAATTTTTTATCAATAAGAAGTTCACTTTTTTCAATAATAGGACTGTCCAAAGATTTTTCAGTTGCAACCGAATTTTTAGATTGATGTTGCGTACCTACTAAGTTGCATACTGTTGCCAAATCATTATCTACATTATAAGAATCATCCTCTTCTATCATAACCTATATAAATGTAAAATAATCTTAATAATTGTAATTGCATAAAATGTAGGTAGGTACCTAATTATTTACCAATGGTTTTAATCGAGGTTAAAAGTGTTGTATAAAGATAATTTTTAAAACAAAATTTCAATATAATTTTCTTTATATTATGTTTTTTAATAATTCATTATTGTTTTACCTAATGAATACAATTAAAAGAAATTGAAATAAAAATACAAGTCAAATGTATTGTTTCTTTTTTAATACTTAATAGAAATAAATAATAATAATGATATTTACATAAATATTTAAATAATTTATATAAATATTCACTATTTAAAATTCCGGTAACAATATTTAATAACTAATAAGTGAAAGGAAATTATTAAAATTAAATAACTTTGATAATGCACTTTATCATTTATTTTTTTAGTTTAAACATAATAATATAATAAAAGGTAGTAATGTTTCAAATTACTTAACAAAAAAAAATTAAACATTTTAAACATTTAAACAAACCAAATTATAAACTTGCAATAATATATATTGAATTTATATAGATAACGTAGGTACCTATCTAGATAAATTTATCTAGATAAAACACAACACTGATTATGTAGATATAAGATATTTTAAGCCTTGAAATAAACAGGGTAGTTTGAATGAAAAATTATAATTTACAACTCGTGTACTTTCTAAGTCCCAGTAA
>NW_021761518.1:0-1165 GCF_005508785.2 Acyrthosiphon pisum
TGCATGATTCACAGTTGAGTGTTGAAGCGCTTGTTTGTACTTTGTAGTTTACTTTTTGATTAAGGAATTCCGTTTTGATGGTAACAAGTAATAACCAACATGGTTTGGGTGGATCGACAATGATGGCACGCCCTATGACTGAATAAATCATAACAACGATAGCGCTATCTTGTAACGAATATATAATATGCGAATATATATACTTATCTATGGATTATACAATAATATTATACCCACAGATAATCTTATACTATAAAACGTGACCCCTTCGAGGGTTACCCGACCGTAAGCGTAAGCCACCCGCCAATGAGAAAATTAGATTTTTTTCGACCGGGCGGCGCCTCCTTATCACCGCTCCTTATCACTTTTCTCGATTTATTATATTTGATTTGATTTGATTTTGATGTTTTTCAAATATCTTCGAGTTTTACCCCATCGGGGGGCCTCGGGGGGCCCCGTTCGGACATTATTCGCCTTCCCCGCTAGATTTATGGGCCGCGCGCGGCCGCACTTTTTTCCCGACGGGCCCGCCGCGGCCGAGAGCGCGTGCGATAGGCGCGCCGCCGTCGAGCGCGTTTTTCGTACTTTTTGTCAAAGATTTGAGTTTTAGCCCTTTTCGACGCGTCCGCCCTCCCCGTCGACCACTTATTCGCGTTCCCCGCTAAATTTATAGGCGGCGCGCGGCCGTGCTTTCTCCGGGGGGAGTCCCGTGGCGGAGCGGGGTCGCGGAAAGCGGACGTCCCGCCGACGAGTAGGTATCGCTATATACGGGCATAAATACGTGAGTCGGGAGGTTCGATTTTTTTCGCGAATATCGCGTTTTCGACGTCCGAGGTCGGTCGAATTCGTCGTCCGCTGTCCGACGCGGTGAGATCGCCCGCTACGACGCCCAGAGCGGACGTGTTAAACGCGTTCGTAATTCGCCGGGTCGTCGAAACGGCTTAAGAGTCGTTGATTTGACTCGACTTCTCAACTCAGTAGGTAGGTAGGTCGGTTAGGCGTAGGTAGGATTGCCCAGGGGGTCGTGGGTTCGATACCGGTGCCGCGATACGGATTAATTTGCGGCGGCCGTGTTGAATTGCAATTTTTTTTTCCCCGTTTTTTTTTTTCAAAATTCGAGTATTACTGCCTCTACGGACTTCGTACAGCCCCGTCGCGACTTATT
>NW_021761519.1:0-1060 GCF_005508785.2 Acyrthosiphon pisum
TAATATCTATTAGGTACTTATAAGTTATAACGCGTTATACATCAACAAAATACCGTGGTAAAATCATAGATATATAATAGTATACTTTAGAAGTTTCAAGTACCCACGAATAATATTATACAATCACAACAAAATAACTAAAATAGTTATCCTAGGTTTTTAATATGTAATTTCGTCCAAATTTGTACTTAAAATGACTATAAAAATAAACTGTGTAAATGTATTTTTTAGATGTTTTGGTAACAGAATTAATTACTTACGTGGAATCTTGTTTTAAATTTTTAATTCTTAGATACAAAAATTGAATATTTTATAAATTTTTAACTACAAAATAATTTTTCAAATTAAGATTTGATAAATTTTGTCAAAATTTGATCTTTAAATACTTATAAAAAAAAATTGTGCCTATGTATTTTTAATATTTTTCAACTGATATTGTAACAATATATCAGGAGCTTTGTATTAAATTTATACACTTTTTGGCCCAACAGATAAAACTTTATTGATATTTATAGAAAAAAAAAATAAAAAAATTTAAAACTGAAAATGTCCGTAAACAGCTCAAAAAGAGTCAAAATATTTTCAAAATTGTATGGTGTATAGGAAATGCTAATATAAACATTCAGTAAAATGTTCATGTATCTGCAGTTATTCGTTTTTGAATTACAACAAAATAAGGAAATCGCTACATGAGAAATCGAGTGAATATCCAATGTTGTAAAAATTTGAATTTCAAACGATCATAAAAATTTAATTTGACTTCCTTATAGATATTTTTTGTTTGATAAAGGTAGACAATCTTATAAGGAATCTTGTATTACATTTTCATATCTTAGATTTAAAAAGAAAAATTTTTATGAATTTCTAACTCGAAATAATTTGCAAATTTTCGTGATTTTTCCATATTTTGTCATTTTTTGAACTTTAAATGTTTATAAAAAAAACTGTGACTAACGATTTTTATATTTTCATCTGCCTTTGAAACAATATACTAGAGCCTTCTATTAAATTTTCAGCTTTTTTATCCACAAATAAATTTTATGATATTTTTAGAAAAAAA
>NW_021761520.1:0-1619 GCF_005508785.2 Acyrthosiphon pisum
TAGTGTTAGTAAATATATGCGCACGCTCACAATACGAACGGCAAAAATAAATGTGTAGAAATAAAATAGCAGTATAAAAAAAATAATAATTCAAACTTCGCGAATAAATAAATACGGTAGGTAGGTAAACAACAAAATATATAGTACGTGTGTACGACCTGATAGCGGCGAGACTGATAGCGACGGGTGTTGACAACCGATGGTGCTACCGTTGTCCCGGTACGACGATGGAGAACAGCCTGCTGAAGGTGGTTGACCGGGCTGCGACGACACACCACAACGTCGACTTGGACCAAAAAACAGCCGACAGACGGCCGACTCAACACGTGAGAAACGTGGCGGATCGCACTGCGCACACAGCGGGCGGGCGATAACGACGGAACACTACGGTTTTGACACGGGCGGCCGCGACACGCGATTTGTGTGTGCAACGAGGGGCACGACACGGAACAATAAATTATTAGCACAGACGGCTCGAAACGCACGGAAAGCCAAGATGGCGTTACTGACGACGACTTGTCCTTAAATATAGAGTTAAGTTGCCGAGCAGCTCCGACGTAGTTTGTCCCACAGTCGGAATACAAATGTTCAGGAGTTTCACGACGAGCTACAAAACGATCTAATGCAGCGAGAAAGGCGTCTGTTGTCAAGTCAGAAACAATTTCCAAATGGACCGCCTTTACTGACATGCAGATGAACAGGGCAAGGTACACCTTTGAAGTGCGAGCATTATGACGGCGAGATTCCTTGATGACGAAAGGCCCTCCATAGTCCATACCCACGTGTAAGAAAGGTCGATGCGGTTGAACACGGCTTGTTGGGAGATCTGCCATAAACGGTCGAGGGTGATCTGCCTTGTGACGGCTACACGTGACACAGGAAAATATAAATCGTCGTATGGCATCTCAGCCAGAGATGATCCAGAATTTATGCGACATCATGGATAGAACTAATTTGGGTCCACCATGAAGGAAACTCAAATGATAATGACGAATTAGTAGTTCAGTGACATGTGCAGAGTGCGGCAGAAGAATAGGATGTTTTGCGTCTTCACTTAACGCCGAATATCGAAGACGACCTCCAACACGAATAAGTCCGTCATTATCAACAAATGGGGCAAGTTGAGAGCCAGTGGAGGGGGAGTTATAATCTGCGATGTAGTCGGCTGCTTCCATAAGTTAGAAAAAAATATCCGTTGTGTCTCTTTAACGGCAGTGGTTAAGACGTGGTTCAACTCTACTCTAGTAAGTAGTCCCGTTACTACAGGTCGGTGTCTAGATCGAGGACTGAAACAGAGACAGTAGGCCAAAACTCGTTGCATTTTAATCAAAGATGAGAACCGTTGAAAAGGTTCAATAGGTGGATTAATTTTAGTAACTTGGAAAACGGTTGTTTTATCAGCTTTGGTCTCCGGCAAATCATCTGGAAGCATTGGAGTGAACGTCGACTTTGGCCAATATTCTTCACTAAGAGTTAAAAATGCTGGGCCGTTCCAATGTAAGATGACGATACCATAGATGCGGGTAGAAGTCCTCGTGACGCCGGGTCAGCAGGTTTTCGTGTGTCGAACGTGACCCCAATGACAATCAGGAATCAGTGTATGGATTTTTGCAACGCGA
>NW_021761521.1:0-572 GCF_005508785.2 Acyrthosiphon pisum
CATTTTCAAACCTTAGATTTAAAAAGAAAAATTTTTATGAATTTCTAACTCGTAATAATTTGCAAATTTTCGTGTTTTTTCCATATTTTGTCATTTTTTGAACTTTAAATGCTTATAAAAAAAAAATGTGACTAACGATTTTTAATATTTTTCATCCGCCTTTGAAACAATATACTAGGAGCCTTCTATTAAATTTTCAAGCTTTTTTATCCAACAAATACAATTTTATTGATATTTTTAGAAAAAAAACTAAAAAAAAATGGAAAATGAAAATGTCTCTAAACAGTTCAAAATAAATCAAAATATTTTGAAAATGTTATCGTGTATAGAAAATGGAAATATTAACAACCATTGAAAATTTCATGTATCTACGGTCATTTGTTTTAAAGTTACACCAAAAACTAAAATCGATTTTCTCGAAAACAGATTTTGCGTAAAAATTCCCGTTTTTCCTTAATTTTTCTTTTGTTTTTCCCGGCGCTTTTGAAAATTACTGGGAAATTTAAATTTTGACTTCCCCAATGCACCAACGATATTCACTTTCTGATCGAACAAGATACTGAAGTTGAAAA
>NW_021761522.1:0-2120 GCF_005508785.2 Acyrthosiphon pisum
TGTATTTTATTATATTAATTTATGTTAAGTTTCAAACGAATATATTTAATTTATTTTTTATTTGTTATTTAGATATTGGTTAAGAAATGTAGGAGTTGAAGTACTTTCTGTGTATAAAAAAGTTTATAGGACAAACAATAATATTGAATCTTTCCATAATAAACTAAGGCAAACTTTTCAAGTATCACACCCTAACATATGGGCATTTTTAGGTAATATGTGCTGAAATAACTAAAAATTATATTTGTTTGAACATACATACACTACATTATTAGTTAACCACAATACATTTATTTAGGAAATTTATGTAAAATAAACACAAATTATTCAATAAAGTTGAATCAGTTGGAAAACGGTTTAGCTCTCTCTCGAAATATGAAATCAAAGTATATAACAAACGATTCTAGAATTAGAACAGCTAGTCGTCAACTGCGTCAAGGTAGACTCAGCATTAAAAGTTTCCTTTTAAGATGTTCATTCACCGTAGCAGGATATGAAGAAAGGATGCGTTTTATGGCGTTGGGTCAAAATAATATAGAACCTTTGTTGATGAATGATGGTAAATCCATTTTAATAGCTATTAGATTTAAAATGTGTTTAATTATTATTAGTTATTACTAATTTATTTATTTTTAAAGATAATCTTGACGTTACTGTAGAAGAGCCTGCCTACAATGTAGAAGAACCTCTGGTTAATGAAGGTGTGCATAACATAAATGCAGACAACTTATTTGGTAAGTGTTTTATAGCGTTGGGTCAAAATAATATAGAACCTTTGTTGATGAATGATGGTAAATCCATTTTAATAGCTATTAGATTTAAAATGTGTTTAATTATTATTAGTTATTACTAATTTATTTATTTTTAAAGATAATCTTGACGTTACTGTAGAAGAGCCTGCCTACAATGTAGAAGAACCTCTGGTTAATGAAGGTGTGCATAACATAAATGCAGACAACTTATTTGGTAAGTGTTTTATAGCGTTGGGTCAAAATAATATAGAACCTTTGTTGATGAATGATGGTAAATCCATTTTAATAGCTATTAGATTTAAAATGTGTTTAATTATTATTAGTTATTACTAATTTATTTATTTTTAAAGATAATCTTGACGTTACTGTAGAAGAGCCTGCCTACAATGTAGAAGAACCTCTGGTTAATGAAGGTGTGCATAACATAAATGCAGACAACTTATTTGGTAAGTGTTTTATAGCGTTGGGTCAAAATAATATAGAACCTTTGTTGATGAATGATGGTAAATCCATTTTAATAGCTATTAGATTTAAAATGTGTTTAATTATTATTAGTTATTACTAATTTATTTATTTTTAAAGATAATCTTGACGTTACTGTAGAAGAGCCTGCCTACAATGTAGAAGAACCTCTGGTTAATGAAGGTGTGCATAACATAAATGCAAACAACTCATTAGGTAAGTGTTAACTGCAACATAGATATTTTAATTGATTTGATCTATTTTATTTATATTTATGGCTTATTTTATTTTTAATAGATATCGATTCTGAAAATAGTGATAGTATGATATTTGTAAGACGTAGAAGAAGGATTTTTAGCATCACTGATGATGAATCCGAAAATGAATCAAATCGTTGTAATAACTATTTAATTTTATTAAAGATAACAATAATACATAACAATTTATCCTAAGACTAAAACTCTTAATAAAATAAAAAATTTTAAACTCTGTTATGAAGGAATGAAGAAGAATGTGTTTTAAAATTATTTATCCATTGATTATTTTTAAATTATTATTTTAGATGGTGTTGAAAACCCAGAAGTTCCACAACATGAACCTCATATTAATATTTTTGGTTGGACCGTTATTTATTTACAATTCTTATTGATATTAATTGATTTTTATGTAATTTATTTAGATGAATTCCCTAGCGAGTACAACGGGGAGCTTGATCTACAAGGAGTAGAAGCAGTGGTTGACCAAAATAATGTTGACGTTGTCATGTTGTTAGACAATGACCCAGGTAATATAAACTAACTACCTAATAGAATATTATTATATATTTTTATAATTTTATCAATATGCATAGTAAGTTTATATTTATTAATACTTCTATTATTATTTATACATTCCTTAATACTTTAT
>NW_021761523.1:0-1383 GCF_005508785.2 Acyrthosiphon pisum
TTTTATAAATTTTGAACTACAAATTAACTGTGGTTATGACGAAATTTGAACTTTAAATGCTTATAAAACATAACCATGGTGCCTATGTATAGTTAATATTTTAGCTATAATAAAAACTTACGCATTACATTTTTAAGCTTTTTGACCGAATGAATAATTTTTTATTGATATTTATAGAAAAATAAATTTAAATTAATCAAATACAATCCAAATGAGGACGGTATAACCAAGCTGGTTATCAAACAATATTAATAAATTTTCATTTTTTTTCTCCAATTATTTTAGAAAGCACTGAGAATTTTCAATTTCGACCTCCTAAAAGTATCAACTAGATCCAATTCGCTTCCAAAAACATACATCCGGTATCGATGTTTATGATCAGAGCATTTTTTCTACTATAAAAGTGGAAAAGTTACAAACATTTTAAAATACCTCAAATAAATGTCTGAAATTATTAGACTGGACAAAATACAAATAAAATTGTAACTAATTTTCAAGCCCCCCCCACTGAAAAATCCTGCGTACGCCACTGCTCTTTTGTTTAGCAGATTACAATTTACAATACATTTTAGTAGGTTTGTGAAAATAAAAATAGAAATTTTACTTGTTTACGTGTTCTTATCGTTGTATCGTTTTATTTTATTGCTGTACCTATTTTATCATTACATATTATAATAGTTTTACTGTATTTCATCGTATTATGAGATTTAGTAAGTGCAGTTCGTTCACAAGCAAGGCTTTGCACTCGTTTAGCCCGTATAGCCAAAACCCTTAAAAAACTCTTAAAAATTATCTAAACCGTAAACCCATATAACCCGATTGATTTTGATGACGTATAACCCGAAACACCCAAAACCGAAATTAAATTCGGGTTTTAACCCATAACCCGTATAAAAAAAATATTACATTTTCAAGTGACATATGAATTTGTATGTATATTTCATGGAGAATTCAGTTTTTCATAATTGGGAACGCTGGTTACATGTGACAAGTGTGATACAACTGATAAATTGTTTTGATTGTTTTGAATTGTGTTATTTTTAAATTTTTAATATAATATTATTATGTCCGTAGTGAAAATTGTCTTGTGTATGTTTTTTTCTTTATTAGTTATTACTATTTAATGCTTTGTTGTTAAAACATTTAATATTTAATATTACACAATTTTAAATTATATTAAGTTAAATTATATTACGTGTGTCACTACTGTATTAGACATTAGTACTGAAAAGTTGATTGTATAACTTTATACTTTGCTTAATCAAATTTAACACTTTACGCTCAACAAAATTGATATATTACTTGATTTTAAATAACCCATAACCCGAATAATAAACTGGCTAACCAAACCCATATTCTTTAAATGAAGAAAACCTGAATCAC
>NW_021761524.1:0-1480 GCF_005508785.2 Acyrthosiphon pisum
GGTCTCACAAGGTTTAATGTATATTTTATAATTATTATGTTTCTATGGAAACTGTTTGTTTATAAGCCACTACGAGCAAAATAAAAAATACAAAAATGAAAAGAAGATATGATAAGAACGATATCGAAGAACAAAAAAATAAGATTAATATAGGAAATGATAATGAATGATTATTGCAGAATAAGAGAAGTATCAAAAACAAAATTTTTTGTTGTTTTTATTTAGTTTATGGTTTTCTTTGGTATGGTGGATTATTTAAACGGGTATATGAGGTATACCATCAGAAAAGGCTTGAATTAAGTTTTCCAATAGTGTATTATATTATTTATAAAAATTATATAATAATCTGTATCATTTTAATGCTTGAGGATATACGATGTTTTTTGTTTTTCCATTCGGACAACAAATGTAGAGATTTTTCGGGTCACCAAACAAAAATATAAAATATCCAGACTGACAAACCGTCTCCGCTCAGAATCGTTATTCTTATACAATGATATTATATCATTTAATTCAAGTCTAATACAACCATTATACAATGACCCACTTGTAATCTACTGTACAGCAGAGCGACATCCACTTACCTGCTTTTTTTAGCTTGTTTTATATTATATTATATGTTTGATAAAAATTAAAAGTTAAGGCTGTCGAAGTGAACCATTTTGAAGGGGTTGGATTTAGGAAATATTGTACATCCATATTTAGTACTATTGGCTAATTATCTATGTGTGTAGTGACTGATCATTAGTGTGTGCCAGTTCCCCGAACGCTTTAGGTAATTTAAGATAAACGACGGCTAAGATTCTTGAACCCCAGTAAAGTACATACGCGCAGTCACGTCACTATATTTTGTGATAAAAAAATTTTCAACTCACAAAACTCCCAAAAAGTGGAAGGCAAATTCACCCAGTACCAAAAGCCCTTTTGGCTATTTTAATTTTGAAATCATATATTTGAATTCCTTAATCTCTTTTCTAGATTATGTAGGAAATGGATCTATGATCTGTAGTATTGTTTAATTAGTAATATAGTACCAGAGTAATTTTCTTTTTTATTTCAAAATTCACTTTTACTTTTGAATTACTAAAAAAAAAAATCGCTTCCAACAAAACACACAAAATTGTTATGTTTCTTTCGAAATTAAAATTGGATTTCTGGAAGTATATTCTTTTCCGCTTATTGATCTAATTGCACGAAAAAACTACCAGCTTTCAACAGTCCTAATATAGTCTTGTATTTTTGTTAGTTAATTTTAATAATATTCAAACCAAAAATGGAATGTTTTGTTTACAACACATTTTGATATAATGATAATAATATTGATGAATACATTAACCTTTGGTTTACAATAACATTAATACATTGTTGTATTAAAATATATCCAATGTAGGTACCATACTTGTTAACATAAATATAATATAGTCATAAAACGAGTAGTAGATACACTTTATGAACAAATGGGTCATAATTAGTTATTCTA
>NW_021761525.1:0-263 GCF_005508785.2 Acyrthosiphon pisum
CCTTCGTTCTTAACTTGTTGAAATACGTATGTTTCAAGAAAAAAACCTAGCAAAAGTGAATTTGTTCCTTAATATATTGTTTAGGGGAGCGTTTTTAGCCTTTCAGCGTTAGGGAAAAACTACCTATGAAATTTTTTTTAGTACCAAATATTTTTAGAAATGTCCTCAGCTTACTGAAAAATACAATATACATGTTGTGTAGAGTATTTGTTTTCCGGGAAGCAGCATACCAAGGGGGGTGCTATAGCACCCTAGCACCCCCC
>NW_021761526.1:0-752 GCF_005508785.2 Acyrthosiphon pisum
AAAGCACCGTGAAAAACAAAAGAAAAATTAAGGAAAAACGGGTATATTTTTACGCAAAATCGATTTTTCACAAAATTGAATTTGGTTTTTGGTGTAACTTTAAAAAAAATTACCGTAGATACATGAAATTTTGACGGAATGTTCATCTTAGCATCTTCTATACACCATAACATTTTCAAAATATTTTGATGTATTTTGAGCTCTTTACGGACATTTTTATTTTCCATTTTTTTTTAGTTTTTTTTCTAAAATTATCGATAAAATTTTATTTGTTGGATAAAAAAGCTTGAAAATTTAATAGACGGCTCCTAGTATATTGTTTCAAAGGCAGATGAAAAATATTAAAAATCATTAGTCACAGTTTTTTTTTTTAAGCATTTAAAGTTCAAAAAATGACAAAATATGGAAAAATCACGAAAATTTGCAAATTATTTCGAGTTATAAATTCATAAAAATTTTTCTTTTTAAATCTAAGATTTTAAAATGTAATACAAGATTCCTTATAGGATAATCTACCTTTACCAAAAAAAAAATGTCTATAAGAAACTCAAATTAAATTTTTATGGGCGTTTGAAATTCATATTTTTACAACATTTGATATTCACTCGATTTCTTACGTAACGATTTTCTTATTTTGTTGTAATTAAAAAACGAGTGACTGTAGAAACTTGAAAATTTTACTGAATGTTTATATTAGCATTTTATATATACGATAAAAATTTTAAAATAATTTGACTCTTTTTGAGCTGTTT
>NW_021761527.1:0-2290 GCF_005508785.2 Acyrthosiphon pisum
TACATACGTGTACGTTTACGTGCAGATATTGACCGGATACGTTCGCTATGAACGGTATCATACAAACGTTTCCCATCGGTTGATCGGTTATGGATTGGTAACATATTAGTTACCTCGTATATTCTTATGTTATCAATATTGTTATCAATATAGAGCCGTGTACACGTGAAAAGTTGAACTGGATTCAACTTCATGGTATCATGGTCAAGCCTGTGGTAAGAACGTATAACACCCTGGTATACCAAAAGCTTACCGTGTATATCAACCAATCACAGTAAAGTATTTTTATGCACGTACACGTATCTAGTGGAAATCTACCTTTAATCGTGATAAGTCGTGATAGTAAAGGGAGGTTCACACCGTGTCGTGTAAAATAATCACGGTTACAACAGCTACCAAACGATAACGCATTGTTAAATATATTCAACTTTTGATAGTGTGGTTATCTTTATGTGCGGATAAAACCGGGTTCATACTTAATGTAACCACACGGTCAAAAGTTGAATTTGAGCCGGATTCACAGCTGCGTCGTGTGTCGTGTCGTGTCAATCAAATCGTATTGTGATTGGATATTACTTTTTTGGTATCATGTAATAACCAAGTTGCAACCGAGTATACCAAGAATTGACTACAAGGGGATTCACACCTCGTCGTGTCGTGTGAAATTATCACGGTTACCACAATTACCAAAGGATACCATATAGTTGAATATATTCAACTTTTTACTGTGTGGTTACATTTATGTGCGAATAAAGTCGGGTTCATACTTAATGTAACCACACGATTAAAAGTTGAATATATTCAACTATATGGTATCGTTTGGTAATTGTGGTAACCGTGATAATTTCACACGACACGACGAGGTGTGAATCCCCCTTAAGAGGGCGCAACAGTAACAATATTCAAGCGCTTAAACATGTTCTGGCATTTCCAATGGTACTTCGCTTCTAATAGACTTAGGCTGAACATTTTGGTACAAAATTAAAGATGACAACATTCTCTATGTTTTCTCAGAGCCGTTTTTAAATATTTTCATTCTACAAGTGTATATATAGTTCTAAAAATCCATTAACTTGAAATTTTTAATAGCAAATATATCTCTTAGAAATTGTGCTATTAAAATATGCTTCTGTGAAAACACAGATAAACTTACTACCTAGACTAACTAGATATCTTAGTCCGTGGCTGGAAAATCTTATTTCTGCGACTAAAATAAAAAATCTAATGGTGGAAAAAGCGAAACTAACCAACGATTTACCTGCTCAAATTTTCGCGGAAGTGGTATCAAACGTAACCCCGAAGTATACTCGCTGAATTGCCAAAAGAAGAATATCTAAAAAGAACAATTAGAAACCACAGAGCATGTAATGATCCACCTAAACTTGTGGAAACGAAATAATTATTGAAGGTAAATAATATTGTAAATTTCTCTCCAGTTGATCATTTTATTAAATTGTATTTAATTTAATATTTTTCACATAATTTTAAGTCATTAAAAAATGCATTTTATTTTTTACACATATTTTTTTTTAATTTACTAGGAGAGTATCGGGAACAGCTTGCAGAAAAAAAATGACGTTACTTATACGTATAACAAAAGTTGTTAAAATTATATGATTAGTAAATAATTTAAGAATTAATATACTCTTGTCAACAAATTTCCAAAAAAAATATTTTGAAAGAAGTTATTATAATAACTTACGTATACGTTCCAAATTCATTTAATCAAAAAAATATTGATATATGAAAAATTCCAAAAATAAACTACTTGAATTAGATAAATGTTTTTAGTATCAAAATTATTGTTTTTATAATAAGATTCACAAATTGGCTATTTTGAATATATCTAAAAAAATTGAAATCAAATTTAAAATTTTTTATTTTCAATGTTAAAATACATTCATCGTTCCACTCAGAATCTAAAATAAGTACCTAATTAAAATATATAAATAATTTTTCGCATAATATATTTGAAACTATAATAAACTATTATAAACTATAATAAGTGACTATAAATTGTATATAAAAAAACAATTTAAATATTGATTAGAACAAAAGTTATTTCAAAAGTCAGTTCTATTTATTACACCCTGTTAGCAGCGTTTCCCAAAGTGTGTTCCGCGGAACCCTAGGGTTCCGTCAGATGTATGTGATGTTGAGAAAATTATTTTATATTATATTTGGATTATTTATATAAAAAAATATTATTTTATATTATTTGAAAAAAGTTCACCTAAAATCTAAATAATAGTTATTATAGTATACCTAATATCGTTAATAAATATTTTTA
>NW_021761528.1:0-804 GCF_005508785.2 Acyrthosiphon pisum
CCCCCTCCAGGCCCCATATTTAGTTGTAAAAAATGTTTCCACTAAAATAATAATTGTGTAAGACAGACAGTACGACGCTTTTTTAAACCACGAATCACCGGCCACAACGGTTATAATATTATTATATAATATTATCTACATTCAGCATGTTTATTTTTGCTATTATTGTGGTTAATATTTATATTAAATCTAAAAATAAATATTCCATTCAAAATATTTTCAGGCAACGCGCTACACCATCGCCACTATCGTCCGATCGTCGTAATCGAAATATAATATTTAACTAGCCATCGTTTTTCAATAAAACATTAAACAACTTATAAAATAGAAATCTAGTTAAGACAGTGGCGTCATTTCAACTTTCAATAGAGGGGGGCAAAGGTTTTGACCGGCCCGAATGGGTAAAAAAAAACCGCTCGCTTCGCTTGCAACCGCATTATATAGGTATACTTAAATTTTTATCATATTACCATACCCCACCTCACTTATTCATAATTATACTTAATAAGATTTTTTTTAGCCTAATTTTTACAACCTTTTTTATTAACTGGTTAATAACATAATTTGCAAATATGTGATACCAGATATTTTATAAAACAACTGCACAATCCTATACCAATTAAAACTCTGTAAACTATTAACTATAACAATTTTTATTAATTAAGAAAAGTATTATTAATTTATTAAAGGATATCTTCTTTTTTTCATTTTTGAAAATAAGTCAACTGCATCATCCAAATTAATTTTACTTGATACATCACTTTCCACCGCAATGACCAGTAATCACTCAGCCGTTCATTTCCC
>NW_021761528.1:19917-20913 GCF_005508785.2 Acyrthosiphon pisum
TAAATTCATTAACGATTTGTATGATTAACGTATCGATCATTCGAAATATTTTCATTTTAGATCTGAGTGGAACGATGAATGTATTGATTTACAATGATGTGAGTTTTTTTATTTTTTTTTTTATTTTTTATTTATTTTTTTATTTTTTTGTGTCTGTGTACACGATAAGTAGTCGAAATAATGCTACGATTTTCAACTTCAGTATCTTGTTCGATCAGAAAGTGAATATCGTTGGTGCATTGGGGAGGTCAAAATTTAAATTTCCCAGTAGTTTTCAAAAGCGCCGGGAAAAACAAAAGAAAAATTAAGGAAAAACGGGAATTTTTACGCAAAATCTGTTTTCGAGAAAATCGATTTTGGTTATTGGTGCAACTCTTAAACAAATAACCGTAAGTACATGAAATTTTGACTGAATGTTTATATTATTAGCATTTTCTATACAACATAACATTTTCCAAATATTTTGACTTATTTTGAGTTGTTAACGGTCATTTTTAGTTTCTATTTTTTTTTTATAAATATCAATACAATTTTATTTATTGAGTAAAAATACTTGAAAATTTAATACAAGGCTCCTACTATATTGTTACAAAGACATTTGAAAAATATTAAAATCTTTAGTTACAGTTATTTTTTATTAGCATTTAAAGTTCAAATATTGACAGAATACGGAATTTTGGTTTTTGGTGTAACTTTAAAAAAATGACCGTGGATGCATGAAATTTTAACTGAATGTTTACATTTCCATTTTCTATACACGATAAAATTTTCAAAATATTTTGACTTATTTTGAGCTCTTTACGGACATTGTCAGTTTTCATTTTTTTTTAGTTTTTTTTCTAAAAATATCAATAAAATTTTATTTGTTGGATAAAAAAGCTTGAAAATTTAATAGAAGGCTCCTAGTATATTGTTTCAAAGGCAGATGAAAAATATTAAAAATCGTTAGTCACAGTTTTTTTTTATAAGCATTTAAAGTTCAAAAAATGACAAAAT
>NW_021761529.1:0-693 GCF_005508785.2 Acyrthosiphon pisum
TAACTTTAAAATGTTCGTAATCGAATAACAATTCAAACAAAAACGTTGCAGTTGATGTTAACAGTGATAACAACATATTTCATAATAAGGAATGAAATAAATTTAAAACTTATAATTTTCATCCATAGAATAATGCGAAATAATTAATATCGGTTTTGCCCCAGTATCGGTTTTACCCCGTGTTCCCCTATATTATGATAGTCTTTACCTCCAAACTCGAACCAAGATATCGGCGAAGGTTACTTCAGGCACGGCTACCCACTTAGTTTTTGCCAAATACGCATCGAGTATTTGTAAGGCGGCTTTTAATTTCTGTAAAGCAGGCAGCAGATCCAAAGTGTCCATTCATGAACACTTGGCTCTAAGGAATACAATTTAAAAGCATATTATTTGATTTCGTTCACAACATTTAGCTAAATACCAACGAAATATGTTACGTTAAACATGAAATAAATATAAAATAGTTAACTCTCGGTAACTCGAACATTGGTACCTCTGAATTCTCGATATCTCAAATGCATACAATAATTTTCCTTTAAACGACATGACACCTATACTTGATTTTTGGTACCTCGACATTTTTATCAACTCAAATTTCCCCCCTCCACTCCTTGAAATATGAGTGACCGATAGTCGGGGCGATGGCAAACTCTCCCGATTGTATGGTAAACTCTCATGGGTCGATCTATGTTC